>NW_010293639.1:0-40653 GCF_000700745.2 Antrostomus carolinensis
TTTTTTTTCTATAGTTTTTCTTTAATTCTGTGCAGCTTGTCATATAAAATTAAACCAGAGGTTTGAATTTTCATATGCAGCCTCTTGTTACAGCAAACAAGATTAAAGGAGAGTCAGTTGACAGTGATTCCTTTGTTTCTTCCTTTAACTGCTGAGAGCTGCTCACCAGGTGTGCAGCCAGGAGGTGGTTTGGGTGTGTGCTGAGCTTCCAGGCTACCAATGGCCTGCCCTCACATCCAAGATGTTCAGCAAAGCAATACAACCTTCTGCTTTCTCTGTGATGCGTTGGGGCTGAGCAAAGCTGTTGGGGATAAACCTTGTGTTTTTCTGTTTGTAATATTTCTAGACAATGGACTTATTGGAGATTGAGAACCAAATACTGTAACAATCAAAATAACTTTTTTTGGAGACTGGTTGTCTACTGGTTGTCAGCATGCTGAGGGATCTCTTAAGGTTCTTGTCCAATTTTGGAGTGTCATACAGCTTCCACAGAGGCATCTGCTGCTGACAGTGATTAGGGAGAAAAAATCAAGCTAGGTGGACTAAAGCCTCAATGTGACAGGTTTTTTTCCTTTTCTTTTTTTTTTTTTTTTTTTCCTTTTTTAAATCCTTTTAGTTTCAACAACACAGAATGCACCTGGAAAAGATATACTACAGCAACCAGGTGCTTTTCCAAAGTTTGTTTGTTGGAGAGATGTGGAAAGCTCAGCAAATTTGTGGCTTTGTGGTGCCTAAACAGAATTTTGCACACTTTGAGGCTCACTAATCTGTAGCATATACATACAGAGCAATTAATATAAGAGGTTGCAAGCAACATTTTGTACAAATTGCATCAGAAGATGCTGCTCTGAAAGTTTAAGTGTGAAGGAAAAATGTTAAAGGAACTGAAGGTGTGAAAAATGTGGAGTGGTAGTAGGAACAAAGGTATTTTCAAGAGGTTTAAAAAAGTAGATGTAAAATCAAACACATCCTTATATAGTTTGTAGTTCTTTAAATTTTTTTTATTTTTTATTTTTTTTTAAAAACCAAAACCACAATGTTCAGAATACATTGTAAACACTCTGTTGAAAGATACTGGAGAGTACCTTACACCTTATAGCTACCTTGCGAATACCTTGATTGCTTACATTTTTAGGGAGCCTCAGGTGATTTCACATTGAGTAGTAGTATATGTGCTCAAATAACAAGAAACAATGTCAGGTCTTTTAAATGTACTGCAATTAGAAGAGGAGTAATATTCCCTATTCCTTACTAGGGAATAAAAAAATATTTACTCACTCAGGTTTGTGATTTTTTTTTTTTTTTTTTTTTTTTTTTTTTTATTAGCCTGACATCATGTAACAGAGAACAAGAGAATAGGACACACATGGATGCTGAACACGGGACTTTTGCTATTTTGTAATAGAAACTGGATTATACCATTTAGCTATAGCACTTGCTGGCACTTTGAAGGTGGCCTTTGGCTGTGGGAAGAAAAAAAGGTATTGGCAATTTTCTTGGATGATTACTTTGAGTAATTCTACAACCTCTTGCCTAATACCTCTTGATTCCCAGTGTTCTCTGAAGCTAACCCACACTAATGTGCCTATGAAACAGAATATATTTTATTTAGTAAAACAAGTAGATAGACTGCTGTGTGCATAGACCCAGAGGAAGAAAAAAGTGACAAGATGTAGAATACATCCAGTATTGCCGTGTAGCTGCCAAGTTCCTGCTGGCACACAAAGATCTCTGAACTCCATGATTCCCCAGCCTTTGGCCATTTGTTATTTGTGGCAGTCTCAAAATTCTTATTTCCAAAAGAGAGAAAAGACCTAAGCAAGCAGGGGAAATGTAAACAATGGTGAAGAGGTAACTTCCTGCTAGAGCAAGAGACACAAGTCAGGGCCATGCCTGCTGTTTAACCTTGGTTTCTGTCTGTGTAGAGCTTCTTCCCATCTGGTGATGAAGCACAGCTCAGCAGCACCTGCCACAATGAAAAGCTGCAGGAGCTAGTCGGTATGACTTAGTAGTGCAGTGGATAACTTGACATAGGTCTGATAATATTCCTTGATGGGTGGAGAGAACTTAAAAATACTGATGGACCTCTTCTCCTGTCTCTCCTCTTCCTGTTCTGTGACCTTCCTTGACAACCATTTTCTTTTTGTGTTTAGTCAAATGTTCTAACCAGTTTCTAGTATCTTTTTGATTGCTGACTTGGATACCTTAACATTTTTTTTCTTTGTATAGAACATCTCCAGTTTCTTCTAAATCTGGAAAAATGCCTTCCTTTGAGCCATTCTGACAGAATCCCTTCACCTTCTTTCTTATCCTTGTATTTACTGTTCTACTGACTTTGGCTCTTCCTTTTGGATTGCAAATTGTAGTTTCCTCTAACTTAAAAAGAAAAAAACCCAAACCTTCACCACATATATGCAAATAGATTAATTAGCTCCAATTGCTTCTCCAAATCTTGCCTCATCTCCCTTTCATCTCTTAAGCTCTTTCTGTGTTAATTCTCCCTTTGGTCACTCTCCTCCAGTTCCAGCCTAATTCTTCCTTTTCATTCTTTCTTTGACACCTCACAAACCCTGTCAGCCATGAAGCCTGTGCTCATCTCTTTCCAGGCAGAGCTCAGAACTGATACTTCATCCTCATCATCCTTGTCTGATCAGCTCCTTTACTCTGCAAGTCTTCCTTGTTTTCCCTGTTTTTCGCCTCATTTCTGGATAGCACTGCCTAACACAGGCTGAAGAATCATTTCTATGTTGAGAGTTCACTTTTGCTATGGAGCTGATTCCTCCTGGGCAGACTGGACCCTTAGCTTGCTTGTGACACCTTACCATGAATCTGCAGCCTTAATTTCAAGTTGAACATGGCTAAAACAATTTCTGTTCCACTAAGCTTTCCCTGCTGTGTCTTGGCTTGCTCACCATATTTTCACCTTACCTGTCAGGGCTGTGACTCAAAGCACTGCTCTCCATCCTGGCCTTTCCCTCCAGCTTCAGTTCTGGACATTGTTATCCATCTCCTTGGATTCCCCCCAGTGCTTTGGCCTTGCCTCTGTGATAGTGTGGTTCTGCCATACACCATGGTGGGGAAGATAAGACGTAATTGTTTCTTGGTATGAGTATGACTTTCCTGTTGGAAACGATGCGTACAGGTGGGCTAAATCAAACGTGCTTGGTACAATCCTACACAGATGGGATTAAACTAATATGAGATTATTTAAGATCTCCTTGACATTTCCTCCACCTTTTTCTCCTGCCTGGAATTATCTCTGAGATGTTTTGTCTTCTGTGCATAACAATTGTCTCTTAGGATCAGACAAGAGTACCCCAGTACTGCAGTACAAGTACTTGTAGCTTTTCTACAAGTTCACGAGTTGACAGAAGCTCATCTATCCAGTCAGTACTGTATGTGATTTGTAATATTGTGGTAGCCTGTATTTAATTCTGTGGACTTTCATTAATTCATCATAATTTTGCATTATATAAAACTAACTGTCTGTTGAGAAAGGGAAGCACTAGTGCAACTGATGCCATATTCAGCTCCCACCTTTAAAATAATTGTTCTAAAAATGTTCTGAAAGTCTCACTTCAAGAGAACCAATTTTATACAACTCACCTGTCAGAGGTAGCTTCACTGAGTAAAAGCCACCCCTTGAGCTTTGGCGTGGCTGCTGCTGTTACGTGGAACTACGTGTAGATCACTTCAAGTATTCAAAGGGTAAAGACGTTAATGAAACCTTGCAGATCCTTGTGTCATAGGTATGTTTATAACTCCATCTTGTTAATGAAGGAACTGAACCAGAGAGGTGAGGTGATTTGGAAGGCTGTTCTGTACTAAATGAGAAGCCAAGCCAGTATTAGAGCTCTAGAGCCCTTGGCTTCTAATTAGGGGGAAAAAGGTGCCTATTTGCCATGAATATATAACGCCATGAATAAAATATGTCAGTGATTGCCCCCACCCCAGGCTGGAATGCAAGTTAGACATTTAAGAGAGAGGAAGGCAATTCAACTGCAAACTATTGCAATTTGTGCTAGCTTAGCAATAAGGGGATGCTTCATTTTCACATCCTCAGTTGAAAAAAAAACCTCAATAAAACCTGAGTCTTATATTTCAGTCTGTAGGACTGATCCAAAATGTTTGAATCTGTTTTTCAGCCCTCTGTAGGCTGTAAGAAACTGAAGGCTGGGTATCGAGATTGTACTTTCCTTTTGAATTTACTGTAAACCCTGAGATTTTACCTGTGGCATAAAGCTGCAAGATGATAATAATAACTGTGCAAGCTTTGCATTGGCATATGGGTTTTAATGGATGACTGATAATTCTTCTAGTAACTCATTTGTAGTTTACAGTTAATGCATTTTTTGGTATTGCTTTTGCAATAGCTTCATGACATTATATAGCAACCAAATGTAAAGGTGACAATATTTAACATTATTTCTCAAAACTGAATCCAGGGGGAGATTTTGTCTGAGAAATAATTGTGAAAAGTCAGGTCACTTAAAACACGTAATCCTTTAAAGTTATTTTATTTCACAAAAGATGTGATTTGCAATGTGGAGAGAATATTCTGTCCTGAACTAGGTGCCACACATAGAGGCTGTCATTCAAAGCCAATCATACAGTATTAGGCTTTGCTAGTTTACTACAAAATTGGATGACAACTTAGTAATTTGATGCCTTCTAAAAAAAAAAATGTAGGTGTGGAGGTAAATGTGTCATGTTTGTTATTCTAGGCCTTGGCCATTAAAATAATAGTTTGGCATTTCAGGTTTGGTTCTTATGAGGCTTTTTGTCATTTATTGAATAGAAGACTTGGAAATAACAAGACATATTGGTTAAGTCCTGGAACCCAGGTTTAGGAAAGCTGGGTGCTACCAGCTCCTCAGGCTGTCCTGCAACAGAGCTTTGGACAAGGCTCCTCTCAGTGGGGCATCGCTGTTTCCTTGTTATATCAAATGATCAGGACTGTACTGACCTCTGCTGTCAATGGCCTGTGTGGACTAGTGAGTAAAGCTGCTGGGTATGGACTACTAGGTGGTATTAAAAAATCTGTGTGGGGCCCCTAATAACCAGTTTTGTTTTAAATAGCACCTACAGACTGCCTTGGCTGAGTGAATATGGGAGAAAGTCTCTGTTTATAATAAACGAACACACCTTTTACTAAAAAGGCTACTACTACATGTAACTTTCCAAAAGCTTGTAGAGAAGGAATTGGTTTCTCTATTCCTTACAGATCTCAGCGCACTAAAGCTGAGTAGAAGCACTGTGTAGAGCAGTGTAATGACCCCTTTAAAAAAAATACCCAAAGTCCAGTACAGTTTTATTGGCCCTGAGTGAGACTTTTCACTGTTAGACTACCTAGTCTTGCTAGTTTCTTGATTTGTCACTTAAAACAGGTCTAGCTGTCTTAATTCTTCGTACTAAAGTATCTCCAAATACTTCATTTAATAGACTTGTACAATAAAGGTTGGCCAAAGGACATGCTGAAAAGCAAACTGACTGAAATTAGTATTTTGGCAAGCCCTCCTCAGGCTGATATCCAGGCTGCCTGCCGTTCTAGCTGTGATCACACTTACTGTCCACAGATGTCTTGGAAAGAAGAGAAAGGTAGCCATTGGAGTGGCTTCAAATTAATAAACACTGAACTTCTAGACTGCCTTACAAATACAGGTGAAGAGAATGAGCAAGCTAACCTGTTCAAAAAGTCTTTTGTCTTTTTACTCCTCCTTCACAGAAAGAATCACTAGGATAGCTTAGAGTGTCAGTCCTTAGGTCACTAAGTACATATGGGTGTTATGCAGAGAAGTTTTTAAAGTGGAAGTACTATGGGTTAAATTGTAATTTTTACAACTTCCAAGTAGATATTTGAGTTGGTCCATTTTGGGTCGAGTTTTTCCTGAAAAATGTGTCTGTATTGATGATGTAAAGAAAGACAGCACAATAAACAAGCCACCAAACAATCTCCTTTCTGCTAAAACCAGAGAGAAACAGATTTTATGGCTGGACAATAATCTGTGAGTATTCTGTATTCTGTTCACGCTGGTACAGCAGCAGGATAGAACATTATTCCTCAACAGCTATCATGCTGCAAACTGCACAGAATCTCCTCCACTTCTGGTGGGGTTCCCCACAGAAACTCCTCTGACTCCTCTCTAGAACCTACGTCGCTAACACCAGGAGAATTTTGATGAAAAACTGTGAACTGTGTAGCCCTACCTTAGTCTTTGTACTGCAATAAGTGAAAAAATGTCATCCCTGTCACGTGTCACCTAAACAAAGTCACCAGACTAATCCTACTACTTTATTTTTAAGCTGTAACTGTACTTTCAAAAGATAGTTTTAAATCTATAGACAAGCAGCAGAAGTAATAGTGTATTTCTTAAGACCACTTGCTTAGAAGGATCTTATTGCTAGACTCTTCTAAGGGGAGAGAATATTGTTCCTGTAGAACAATGCAGGGAAATGCAGAAATGCAGTGCATCTCCCAGCAAATCTAGTGCTCTTTACAGCATCTGTTGTTGAGTTTCAGTCTTATTTTGGAAATGTAGGACACATTTTCTTTTCAGTGGGGACTTTTCTAATACATTTTGAACTTAAAATGTGGACATAGAACACAGAAAAGAGAAAAACACAGGGGAGGAAACAAAGTGGTATAAACTGCGTTTCAGTTCCTTTCACCTTATGTTACTCAAATATACTTAGGGTTGGTTTGTATTTTTGTTTTCCAGAAACTGTCCTATACAAAGGAAGCAATGGGCAGGTGAGTACCTCTGTTTACCTTGTGTTGTATTCTGCCTAGAGATAACAGCAGGGCTGAGTTGTGACATTTTGTGACCTTTTCTCTCTTTTTCTTGTCAGCTTCTGCACTGATTGGTCGTGTGGGTAAGTCATTTTCCCTTTTTAAAGCCTTGCGATCAGTCCTTTCTCCAGTTCTTGCTGCTGCTGGAGTTGATCTGTGAATGATCACTGAAGATGAACAAAATTCACATTTGTGCAAAAGGGCATCTAGAAAAGTGTGGTTGAGAAATCCTGTGGTTCTCGCACGTGAACCTCTTGCAGGCTGTCCTGGCATGCTTGGCAGGCTCAAAATATCTCAGCCAGTCTAGGGCTTGTGCTTTTGCTTAAGTATATCATCACCTTATTGGCTGTCAGACACACATGCAGGCTATTTACCTGAAGAGGTTTAGTGAGGGAAATCTATTCTGGGAAAGAGATGTGTCCATGGTTACTTGTGTTAGTGTTGTGGTTATCCTGCAAACCTTTCCCGAAGGCTTCATTCCCAAAGTCATCATTGCAAAAAGCAGAAAAGTAAAATATTTTTTAAATGCTTTAAAAAAAACCCCCAACTTTTGAAAGATGTGCTCTAAAAATAATTACAAGGGAATTGGCTGCTTGGGCTCCTCACACTTTTTACAAGGCAATAAAAATTAAAACTAGTCTAAATCGTGCCACCTTTTTACCAAAGCAAATCTGAACTTGACCTGGTTTTGAACTGAAAGTAAAACCAGTTCAAATTATTATTACTCCATTCCTACTCAAAACTTAATCTGAACTGTTGTTTTTAGAGCTATTCAAACCCAAACAATTTACTGCTGAACTCATGTGAAAAATTGGCAGGTTCAATTCCCTGCTTTACTGGACATATAAAGCTATGATAAATATGAGTAATTGATTTAGTGGGAAGAGTAATCACTTAACAGACTTAAAAAAAAAATAAAATCTCAAATTAGGTATCCTTATCATGATTTCATAACCACAAATTTGGATATGAAAATTAATAACATGAGACAGTAAGGGCAAAAGTGATTCCTAAGAGATTAGTTTCTCTGCCCTGTTGAGCTGAACATTCTCTAACATGAGCACTCCCTGAAGCCTCCAGGGCAACGGGGTAGTGTACATCTGGTCAGAACTTTCTCTCTTGAGAATGCAACATTGACCAAAATTTTACATGTTTTTCTTTTCAAATATAAAATAAATAAAATCTTGTCCTTGTAAACTTTGTGGGTCTGATTCTTTCTCATGAGTATCAATCATTCTCTAGACTGACTCTTTACGTGAATGAAACCGCGTCTTATTTATTAGAAAATGTGAATTCAGAGATAAGTTATCTCAGTTTAAATGTTGAAGACTGAAAAAATTCAGCTTTCTGGAGAAGTTTGAGTTTGAAAACCTACTGTATCCCTCTGTGTGATCATTGAGGAAAGTTAGTAAGTGTGGAGATAGATGAGAGGCATTAGAGTCAACACTAATTGAAACAGAGTCCCTACATGCACTGGGCTAAACAACCTAACAATGCAAAAAGTCCAACATCTGATTGAAAGGTGGATCAGAGGGATTAATACTGTACTCATGCAAAAGCCATCTTATCAAGTGCTTCATTATAGTATTAAAGGGGCTCCAGTAGACAATTGGCAAGCTTTACCCAACTCAATTCACTGCGGGGCTTTATTGCGTCTCTCTCAAAAACACATTGCTTTTATCCCCGTATACGTTACTTCAGATTGTTTGTAGCTTTAGGATGGAATCTTATCACCATCAGTTTAAACTTTGGTTTTACTATATCTTTTCCTCTAAAAGTTGTTGTTTGTCTTGGATATGATTGTGTTTTATTGCATGAAGAGAGTGATGCAAGACTGAAGCAGTGGGATAGAAATGGGTAGATTTGCTCTGGATAATTGAGCATCGCAATGAAATGGATATAATTTATTTTGGCAAAATTATAAAAAAACACAACCCTTCTTCTAAGAGGGTTCTGGGTCTCTCTCCACCACAAGTTTAAGAAATGAAGTTTGTAAGCCAAGATCATATAAAAACATTGGCTCTCATAGGTAGAAGATGTCTCATCTAACTTCAGCCCTCCTCCAGCCAGAAGAGTGAGTGAGCCATCTCAGTATTGCCAACATTATTATTTCCTGAAAAGATATGCTAGACTTCCCAGCACACGTCAGAATAAAACTAAGACCTTTTAACAATGTTCTGTAAGAAATCAGAGTAAGGACCTAAACCAAGATCACTCCCAGTCCTTAAGGCACCGTGTGGGAAATCCAGTGTCAAGTCCCCCTGGCACAGAAGGAGATGTCAGTGTGCTGCTGCCATTTCCTGGGCAGTGCTGAAGTCACTTGGTGACCCCCGTGTGCAGAGAAGGACTGGTCCAGTGCAGGGCAGTGCAATGATTTGAGCCTGGCTCTGTTGCCACCCAGTTGTGCCATCTGTGTCAGAATGGGGAATTGACCTGGTCTCATGTCTCAAGGGATGGCAGGACTATGCTAAAGCACCAGCTTTGGGTATCTAGCTGAGATGAGCAAGTGAGGCTCTGACATGGCCAGGGAAGAACAGGTGTCTCCAGAGGATGCCTCAAGGCAGAGGTCTACCAGAGATGCTCTGACTTGTCCTCTGGGGAACTCCAGTTTCTCCGATGACTGTACAGAAGTAGTCATTTCAATTTGGAGGCCCAGCACTATGCATATTTCTCAGTCTGTTTTCCCACTGATAAGAACATTGGAATTTTTTCATTAGGTTTGTTTTCTAGAGTATAGCCCAGGCACAAGAAGCTAAGTGTTTTCTTTTTATGAGCTTTGACTAGTCTGTTTTTTTCTGTGAAACAATTGGGGGTCCATTTACTTAAGTGTGATCTGGAACAAAAGACAGACCCTGGATATCTGTTGGTCATTTTAGCTACACCGCCTTTCTAGATTAAAGCAAAACTGTACTGAAAGCTATAAACAGCTGTAGAATTTAAGCTGTGATTTAATTAATTTAACACATCTCCTAATCCTTCCTAGATGTCAATACTGTGTTGCTTTCTCACAGAATCAATGGCAGGGGTTGAAAGGGAGCTCAGGAGATCATCTAGTCCAACCCCCCTGCCAAAGCAGGTTCCCTACAGCAGACTGCACAGGACAGCATCCAGGCGGGTTTGGAATATCTCTGGAGAAGGAGACTCCACAACCTCCCTGGGCAGCCTGTCCCAGGGCTCTGGCACCCTCATAGTAAAGAAGTTTTTCCTCATGTTTAAGTGGAACCTCCTGTGTTCCAGCTTGTGCCTGTTGCCCCTTGTCCTCTCACTGGCCACCACTGAAAAGAGTCAGGCCTCATCCTCTTGACACCCGCCCTTTGGATATTTATAAACATTAATAAGGTCCTCCCATATCTAGCTGGAAAAAGCTGCTTTCAGCTAGTTAAATGCTGGGGGAGTTACAGTGTAGCCCACAGAAAGGTGCCTCGTACTCATGTCATTTGCTTCCCAGAATAACTCTCAATCCGGCATTACTGACACTTGCGTAACAGCAGGATGCAAGTTTGTTCCCGTAAGGCTCGCGCGTTCATTGACATACGTTACACACCCGGCTCGCCTGGCCTTTGGAGGAGTGGAGGGATTAAACTGAGCACCACTGAGGAGAAAACCTCAAAGGAGAAGTGATGTATGGGACATAATCTAAATGTGTATAGAGCGGCCCAGTGGCAAGTGTGAGAACACAACGTCAGCTAAAGACTATTAATAGTTACTTTATTCAGTAGGTTATTGGGACTTTGCGTAATGAATTTTGCTCTCTTAATTTTGGAGTAGGTCTCATGATGGTAGGACAGTCATTTTGTCTAATTCATGGGAGGATCAAAAACCAGATGTTGAAAAACAACTGAAGGGAAAGGAGTAGCACAAAATTGCTGCAATAGCAAAGTATGGCTTTTATGTCAGAGCCTCGCTTGAGTGCTCTGCACAATAAGATACTGAAGAAAAGATAAGGAGTGTGGGATAGTTGCAAAGGATGAATATAATGCAGTACTTTTTAACTTCTTCAGAAGTGGCAATTAATGTCAAATGAAATAAATAGAAGCACGTGTCCTTTCTGAGTGGTGCTTGCTGATTCTGGACTTGCTGAAATTAGTCACAGTATATCATGTCTGGACCCCCTTCGTTCTGTCTGTGTTCTCTGCTTTGACATACATTGGCAAATTTAGGATCCATATTTCATCAGTGGTGGCATCAATGGTTAATGATGTATCAATTCAAATTTTATACCATTTACCTAAATGTGCTTCATGAAAGAAAAAGAGTTTTTCTTCTGTGCTGGGATCATTTCAACAGTTCAGGAGTTCTGCCTGCAGTGAAGTACAAACGTGCCTGAGCTCCTTCATGGTCTGCATGTGGACTTGGCAGTGATATTTGTTGTTTCAGAAATTTTTGAGCATCTGCACAGCTTTACCCCACGTGAAGAGTTCCACACTGCTCCTCTTCAGTTGTGTATTTTCTTTTATGCTCCCTGCTGTGAGGTAGCAAATATGAATGGTTTGTCTGGCCCTAATTAAAAGCAAAAGGGGTCAAAACTCAAGAACTACCTAAATGAAAATTAAGATAAATGCAAGTACAATTTAAAAGGAAAAGAATCTGAATACAAGGCTCAGTCTTGCATTCTTTAGCTGGATAAAAATACTTCTGAAATCGCATGCTTACTTAGTTCAAGGACATACGATTAAAATATTTAAAAAGGAGAAAATCAAACCATAAAATTATTTTCTCTTTGTGCAATATGAGCATTGAAGTAATAATGTTTAAGAAAAGTAAATGCTTGATGTAGCAAATTAGACTTTAGTATGTTCAAATTGATAAACAAGCTGATGGATGTCCAGAATGTGTAGTACAAATCTGAACATATTACCTTCTTCAACCACAAAGCTGAGTTTGTGTTAAACCTTAAGGGGTAATGTAGAGAAAAATGTAACTAATAATTTTATAAAATTTAATGGGTGGGTGAAATGGTGTCACTGATGCCTTGTTTGACAGGTCCAGAGTGGTATTTCTCCTCAGTAACACAGTATGGTTGCACATAAAGAACCTGTTTAGGCTCTACGGTTGCCTTTGAGTCTACGGGACGCTCTATGCTTTGGTGGACTGGAACCTGTTGAGTCTTTTCCTGACATGACTGATGTCACAAAGAAGTACTTACCATGGGGTTTGAAAAAAGGGGAATATAGGCTGTATTTGTGACCTGTATTTGCTGTATTAATACATATAGGCTGTCTATAAGCACTGTTTGCTTCAGATCAACTTCTGAGGCCCTTATGGGGCTTGTCTTATACCTGCCTGGATCCAGGTGTCTCACAGAGCTGTGTGCTCTGAAACCAGTTGTTTCTGCCAAGGAAACACAGGGCAGTGCTGTTCGTTCTGCTGCTCAGACGTCTGCTCGTGTATATTCCTTTCTGCCTCTCCACATATGTGTATGTTTTTATATTTAGCTTACCGCTCAGCCAAGGCGGTCCAGGGCATCACTCGTGCAGGTAGGACAATAGAAACTGCATTTAGTTTGTATGCGTCTCAAATTCACAATAAGCTCTTGCTGGAATATAATTCCTCCATCTGGAGTGGCTCGCTTGTGTAGGTATAGTTAAAAATAAAGCCTGGGCCCTGGATTAATCCTGGGCCAAAAAAAATATCCCTGCTATTTTAAATGGTGTGACTGAAGGGGAATTTGAATCTGTGTTTTCCTTGAAGAGCAGCGTGTTCAAGCAAAACAGTATGCACATTGTCCTGTGCATTTTTAGTGGCTTCCTTAGAGAAACCTAGTATTGTTGCTGCTTTTGTAGGAGGTTAATGTAGTGGGCATTTGAAAAACTGAAACATTAAGGGGAAGTAGAAGGCAAAAAGAAATGGATGCAAAAAGAAAGCAAACCTCACCATTCTGGTAAAACAATGAAAAAAACCAATGTTGTGCATAAAGTTGAGGTCAGTTATATTTTCTTAAAACAGTGTTTTCATCCTCCTGAGAAAAAGTGATAACTGTTAATTTGACCACATTCACTACTTGACTGTTCTTGCTTGGTTAGATTGATTGGGGTTTTACCAGGTGTTATTTAAACCCTTGGCTTTTAATTTTCAGCTAGCTGTGAGCCAGAATTTTGTCAGAAAATTGGTTAGCTCTTGGGGGCTTGTTTTTAAAAGCCCCTCGGTACCAGTAAGAATGTATTACCCAGCCTGGACAAGCCTGTTACTGCTTAAGGGGATGGGTTTGCTATGCTCTAAGTGACAGTGGCCTGATTGTCACCTTGCTTTACAGCACTCTCATGGTTGCCCCATGGCCCAGTTTGGTCTGTGGTTGCCACCACATGGCTAATCTGGAGCCTAAATTGATGTTACAAACCAAAGTGCCTTGTCGGATGGAGAGCTGCCACTCATCCCAGTCAGTGACAGTGGGAGTGATCTGGGACCTTTGAAAAATTGGAGAATTTTATTTTGAATGGCTGTAACCAGTAATCCAATCTAGAAGTAGCACTCTATAAAACGAATTTTAGGCTTTTCTATTTGCACACTGTTCTTCTTTTGAAAGTCTGATTTATACCATACCACAGCATTTTCCTTGTTTTTTCTTGCATACTTTGAGGATTTTTCCTTTAAATATTCAAGCAACTTAGTCAAAATTGATCTTGCAGTACTGGGTGCAGGTGCCCAGGCCCTGGCGGGGTGGGGGCTGATGGGCTGCCAGGCTGGTGGCACCTCAGGGAAAACATTATTAAGAAGAGCAAAGCACTGCACAGGGAGAAGAGAAGGAACAAAAAGAATGAGAAATGGTGGCATAGAGAACACCAAGGCTGAAGGCAGAGGAGGAGGATGCACTCCATGGCAGAGCAGGTATTCCCTGCGGGCTGTGGAGGACTCGTGCTGGAGCAGGTAGACATTTCCTGAAGGAACTACTGCCCCCGCAGAGCCCACACTGGGTAGAGGAGTCAGGAGTGAAGTTGAGCCTGGGAAAGAATGGAGAAAAGGTGGTGTTTTAATGTTTGTTTCTCACTACTCAGATTAATTATATGCAGTAAATTAATTTTCCCCAAGGTGAGTCTGTTTTGCCTGTGGAAGTAATTGGTGAGCAATCTTCCTGCCTTTATCTCAGCCCATGAACTTTTTCATCTTATTTTCTCCCATCTTGTTGAGGAGGCGGAGGAGTGAGAGAGCAGCTGAGTGGGCATTCGGCCCTTAGCCAAGGCTAACCCACCACAAAATTTGGTCCACAGTTCAGTTGGTTAGATAGCCTCTTAGGTCCTTTCGAGATGCCCTAAGTTACAGCACTCATCTGCAGAAGGCTGGCAGGTGTGATGTGGGCTCTTTGGGTGACCAGTGCCTTCTGGGGCAGGAGATGGAGACCCCTCAAAGTATACTGGGCAGTGACCCATGGGCAGGTGAATCGAGTCCTGTGAGTCCCAGGTGGAGCTCAGAGCGTAATTTATACTACTACAGCAAGTTATGGTTCTTGCTGTCACCTGCTAAAGAAAAGGGGATTGAGACAAGGCTCAGCTAATGTTTATATATGGGTTTGAGCACTTCAGATGAACAGAATGTTACAAATCCTGGAGCAGAATTCTTCTACTGCACATCACTTTGCTTTTGTTGAGTTTTTCGTCTGACCTTAGTTACACTGAACAGTTTGTAATAAGTAAAAGCCCAGATTGTTTCACCTCTCTTGAAAAACACCATCTTTGCTAATGAACATACCATCATTAAATATGATGCACTAAACCGCTTTATTTGCTGATACTGTGACTTGGTAAGGCTCTGATACAGGTGTAATCTAATGCCTGTAGAAACTGGTAAGAGTACCTGCACCCTTAGAATTAAATGAACTTAATTGGAAAATATTTCATCTGACCAATTAATGATTAAGCAATAGTTTTTATTTCAGTTCTAAGATGGAAAACAAATAAGGAAAATAAATCCCTCTAAAATATAACCAGCGTTCTGAAGAAAATCTAAATCCTGTTAATGTGGGGTTTTGGGTTGGGTTTTCTAAGCGGAAATAAGTTGGTTCTTTTTGAATGAGTTACTTGTGACTCTTTATACATGTGATGGCAATGGCAGAGAGGATATCTTGGCTAAATTATACTTTCTAGTAAAATTTGACATTCCAGTCAATCATTCCAGAATTTACTGAGGTTGTCAGAGAATTGGTGGAGAGTTGCCTTGAGCTGTGCTGGCTGCAAACAGGTACCAGTGTCCACGAGATGGAAGCAGACGCAAATAACTCTGCATTTCAAAGCTTGCATAGAGCCTATCAGCTTTAGTTGTTCAAGTAAATACATGAAGGTTCTGTTTAAACTTTTGAATAAGTACTTTCTACTTTGTTCATCTGGAGATTAATTAATTTTTTTGTTAATATTTTATATTTGTTATGTGGATCTCACCCCAATAGTTTAACATTCTCTGAACTTACTATATTTTAGTATAGTTAATCACTATGTGCAGGACTAGCCTGTGCCTCTGGGGAAAGGATGGGTGAAAAGATTCTTGGCTTAAATAGAAAATTCATCAGAGTGTCTTCAGCTCTATTTATTGGCAAGTGTTACATGTCTGTGAGAGGCAGAGCAGGAAACAGAGTTTGAGATGCTAACTCAGTGAAACTATCATATGTCTGATTGTATACTTGTGCCCTGGTATCTTTAGTGTGTAACTCAGGATCTGGTTGTCTGCCTGGTACTGGAAGCCTTTGATTTTTGGAGTGATACAGAGATGATTATACAGGAGGCAAAATATCCATCAGCTTTGACTGGAGTTTTGCTTGAGGACAGACTGCAAGATCAGTAATCTAGTATGTGAATCAAAAATCAGAGCTGGCAAGGCCAGGTAGTGTGGTGCACATAGTATCAGCACTTGTATGTATTGCAGTGAAGACTCCTTGCTGCAATCCTTATTTTATGGCACACCAATAAAAAATGGAGTTCCAAGAGAAGTGACAGAAATATCTCAATGCAATGAACTTCAGTGATTTTCTGAAGTTTATTTTCTCTCCAGCACTTAAATTTCCAATCTTACAGATATGGCTGTATATAATATAAATAACAAACCTAAAGAATTATTTTTTTCTTCATTCAGGAAAGACTTGTTTCTGTCAGAGCATTTCCCACTCTTGGTAACTTGACAGTTCCTCAGGGCTTACAGAATTGGCCTCGAGGAGCTTGAGTTTACTGTAAGAGCCACGTCAAAGCTGTTAGTTTTTCTTCAGACTGGCAGTCTTCATCTGATTTTTATCTGAAATGCTTTTCACATTTGGCCTAGAGTTATTTTGTGTGTGTGTGTGAATGCAATGATTGGATTTGGAAACTGGTGCCTTTTGAAGATTTCCACATAAGTAGGGTGAAAGTCATGATGAAGAGAACCTATCTGCTTGCAGTGATTTCAGTGCAGTTAGGATGTTTTAGTGCACTAAAACGCTGTGGAGAATATTATTAAAACTGAGCATTTCATGCAATATTACAGGTTATATTTGTGTTTTATCTCTGGTTTTCGCATTTGCTTCCTTTACACAATGGCTAGAAGGCATATATTTTTGTGAGGACTCCAAGTCAGTTGGAATATAAGGGTGTTAGCAGGCTGGAGAGGCACGTGATATGTTGCGTGATGCAAGTGACCCAATATCTAAGTTGCAAAAGATAACTGAAAGATTGCAAAGCCTAACTTTTATGAAGTTATAAGCAAAGTAGTACCATGCTTTTGATATCAAATGTGCTTTTTGGTGTGGCAGCAGAATCACAGATAAATAAAATACTGATTAATCTATCACCATGTCCAACTTCAATTTCTGATTTTATTTTTATTTAGCAATAGTGGGACTCCAACTCCAGCTTTGGACTCTGATGTTACCACGTTGAGAGGTCAGTTTTCATTTAAGTCTGTCGGGGCTGATTCTGAATTACTAGAAAGTTGAGAAATTTGATGGTGTTTGGCTTTGAGAAAGAATTGTGAATTTTTCCATCTCCAAATAATGCTTTTTGTGATCTGGAGATCATGTTATATCCTGACATTGTGTTGTTATTCTATGAGTCATGAAAATCCTACTTGAAAAATTAGCTCTCTGTACTTTTTACTGCACTTAACGTCATGTTCCCCAAAATACGTCTGCTTAAACAGAACATTAGCATTAGAATTTTATTCTGATTAGTGTATTTGATACTTTTCCTCAGGCTTTTCAGGTGTTTCCTGTGTTGTTTCTGTCATAGGACTAGGAATCAAATTTTACTGTTGGTTTATGCTTGCTGAACTGCTTCTGTGTTTATCTACATGTACATGGTTATATTAAAAAAACCAAACCAAAACAAAATAATACTGCTCTCTTTCAAACCCAGATGCAGCTGCCAATATTCTTCCCCCTCATGAGATCTCTGAGAGTCCTGCAAGTGGTACCATCCATGAGATCGAAGATGCAGACAATACTGTGAGCGGGTTATTTTTGTTTGGTTCAGCATTCTATTGCCTTTCCTCAATAATTATAATATTTGTGGTCATTTGCATTTCCTAGTACTTAAAGATGTTGTTAGCATAGTGTGTTAACACAAATTAAGATTCCATAAAAACAGGGCATGAACTTTAGAAAGTTTTAAAATAATTTCCTGGGTAGGTATTTTTTCATTTGCAGAGGCTTTGCAATGCTGTTTCCCCCACAGTGAGAGAGAACAGATCAGTTGAGCTATCAGATGAGGATTTTGCTAGTGACATAGGGCTAGTCAGGGAATGCCTGGGGCTTTTGAAAGCTCCAAGAAGAATGTGAAGCATTATTATTCCTATGGAAACACAATACCCCTTAAATTGCTGTAGTAGTGTTTTGTGGGTCTGTGTGGTACAATGGTGTAGGACAGTGGTGAGGTGGCCTGGATAGCCTTCAAGGTTCCTTCTGATTCTCTGCTCCTTTTCCTCTGCTGACATAGATGCACTTTTATGTATCAGCTTACAGTCACCCTTACCTTGATATTGAAACAAAACTCCCGACATAGGGAAGCCTACATCAAGTACTTAGAACATCTCTGTAAAAGTGAGCTGGCTTTCAGAAGTGCTGACCACCACATAGGTCCCAGGGAAGTATTTGCTTCCAGGAAACAATTCCTCTGGATTAAAATTTAAGCCCAACTGCTGTATTCATGGGCCTACATGACTGAAGAAACTTTTGCAAACCAGTGGTATGAATCAGCTGGCTTTTTTTTTTTTTTTTTTTTCCTATAAACATGAAACTCTCAGTGGATTTACTGAGAAGCTTACAAAGTTGCACATGCTGCATATAAGTAGAAGCTGATTTATGGTGCTGGATTTAACCGTGCCCTGTTCTGTAACCTAGTATGGCTGTGAAACAAAGCTGGGCCAAGCTGTGCGTTCTTCTAGAGCTTTCAGGGCTGACTGTAGAGCTCTGATATTGTGCTTCGAAGAATAAATTCTGAATATGAAATGGGCAGACAGCTTCTGACTCAAGTCCAGGGTCTGATTAATGGGGATCTGATTAATGTTTATAAATATTTAAGGGGAGAGTGTCTAGAGGACAAGGCCAGACTCTTCTAATTGGCACCCAACAATAGGACAAGAGGCAATGGGCATAAACTGCAGCATAGGAAGTTCCACCTGTACATAAGGAAGAACTTCTTTACTGTGAGGGTGACTGAGCACTGGAACAGGTTGCCCAGAGAGGTTGTGGAATCTCCCTCCCTGGAGATATTAAAAAACTGTCTGGACAAAATCCTGGTTCATGTCCTCTAGGAGTCCCTGCTTGAGCAGGGGGGTTGGACTAGATGACCTTCAGAGGTCCCTTCCAACCTCAACCATTCTGTGATTCTGTCTGACTTTATATTATGTACCAAAAACATGTGTGGTTTGGTCTCATGTACACCATTATTCTTATTTGAAACAGAACTGCCTGAAGTATTCCTGCCTGAGCAGAGAATATGACGGCTCAGTTAATCAGAAAGAAACCAGAATTCGATTGCTGCTGCTGCTGCTACAGTGTTTTCACTCTATACAGTTACATCCCACCTCGTCATTGCTCGTTGCAGCCAAAATGCAGTGCAGATTACAAGACCAAGAGTGAGCCAAGCTCATCTTTCCGCACTCATACATCAACTGCACTTTTGGTTTTGGGGGGGCTGATAAATGATTGAACTACAGGGCATTGCAAGCAGCCATATAGTAGCAGCACATACATACCTGCTAAGTATGTATCTCTCAAATGCTTTACTAGCTCAACTAGCTCTCAACTAGCTTTAAGTAGTGTACCAGTCATTATGGTCCTTAACAAAGTTATCTAGTAAAAAAGGGATTGGGGGGAGGAAGAGGATTTAACTAGACATTTTTAGAGGGTCCCTAAACAATGTTTAAGTCGCTCACTGGTGGCAGCTAAACTTTCTGGAGAAAGGTTTTTCCATTTCCTGCACCATACGTAACACAGGCTCCAGATTTGCTGAAGAGGTCAGTTTTGTTGGCTCCCTTTTTTCATTTTTAATGGGGAAAAAGCAACAACTGCATGGAAATAGCCAAAGACATTTGGCTATTTGGCTAAAGTTAACTTAAGCCAGCTTCCCCTTCCCTCCCTCACAAATAGAAATTTTTTGTTTTAGAACAAAACCATGAAATGAGATCTGTTTGGTTTTTTTTTTTTTTTTTTTTTTTTATACTTTCAGTATACCACAAGGAATAATATGCTGGTTGTAAAATACTGGGGAACTAAGCAGAAAGTGTTCTTCCTGTGTTGTTCAGTCATTCAGATTAGATTAAAACTTGGAATTAACTGCTGCCCATGGCAGCCATGAATGCTACATGCTTCCCTGATGCCTTGCACGGCCACTGTTGTGGGGCCTTGGGGAACTGCAGACCCCTACCACCACCGCTTCAGCTCAGCAGAGGTCCCTGCAGATCTGCCAGTCCCAGATATCTGGGAGGATCCTTCACTTACTGAGGCTGAACAACACAAGGTACAGAACTTGGCAAAGGTAACTTGTCTTCCAGGTGGAATAGTAAGTAGGAGCCTTGTGATAAATGAATAAATTTTGGGTAACTCAGCCTATTGCTGACTGGGCTCAAGTGAACTGTTGGTGTATCCATAGTTGCACTTCAAATTGCCTCATGAACATCCCACACAACTGGATTTCTGCTTGTAGCTGAGGTCAACTAGATGGTCTTCCACTGGAGTAAAGATGTGCAAATGAAAAATAGATTTATCTGCAATACAAGAATTCTCAAAAAATGTTCTTAGTAGATTGCATCATTAGTTGCTGCCCCTGTCCCTGAGGCTTTGTGAGTACCCCATTACAGTGCAAGGCAAACAGGTATGCTGGTGGCTCAAGTCAGCACGCTGTGCTTTGGACTCCAGTTTTCACATGTCATGTCCATGACCATCAGCATGGCCCAGCAATAGTGCCCTGAGATGTTCCTGTCCATACAGCGTTTATGGAGAGGGCTCAGGTTTTCTGCCCCATTACAAGCCAGAGAAACCTCCAGCTTTGCAGCAGCTGCAGAAGTTTCTGTCCCACAAAGATGTTCAGACCCAAGCTTAGGAATGTAGAGTGCTGTTGACAGATGGCAGACCATATCTGTATATACATATCTAGGGATGCTTTTTACATGGAGTAAATCCAGGGTAGGTAGGAATCTGGTTTGTACTGAGTAACATGGATTTTTTTCTTGGGAAAAAACCACAAAGGGCAAAACAAAACAAACAAAAAAAGGCAATAAATAATCTCTTGCTTTCTCCCCTCTTTCTTCCCTTCCAGATAAATAATGAGATAAAGAAGCAGGATGAGAAGCTAGTGAGACCTGTCACTGAGCAGATGGTTGAGTTCAGCATTTTGATTGTTGGTGAAAAGTACAGTGAGGAGCTGAGTGACCCAACCACTGAGAAGCATCAACTGCTCTCTGAACAATTAATTTCTCAGGTGATTACCTTCCCTGACTTCCTTTTTTGTTTTTGGTGGCTCTGCAAAGGAGTAGTAGCACATAACACCTGTGTTAGGGCTGCCTTTTTCTCATGGGCTCTACAGAACCAGCTTAGGACTTTCGTTGCCTGAGGCAGGCTAGAAAATATGCACCGACTGTTAGAATACTGTTTTGTCTGACAAAGTAGCGGAGTGCCATACACTGTGTGTAGCACCAGTCACCAAAGACCAGTTACTCCAGTTTTCTTTTTGTGTTTCTCATGAAATAGCCCACTCTCATTTTTGCAGGCAAAAGAGGTCAAAAATGCTTTTGGGAGGATCAGAAAATTATGCTGAACCCTAAATGGGGACATATTCTAAACAGGACCTTTCTGAGGGATATCTCTCTCTCTCTCTCTCTCCCTTTCTGGTTTCATTAATTTACATTACCTCATGTTAGCAAAAGAAACTAAGCCAGATGTTGGTAATACATGAAACACAGTTTTGCTTATTTTAGCCCTTTTAAAGACTTGTTTCTACCTGGGCTAACTTTGGCCTTACTGTCCTTTCAGAATTTTTCAGTACATCTCCCTGACAGTGTTACTGCAGAAGAGCTTTTAAATTCGCAAAGAAGTGACAAGATTCTTGTTTGCCTCTTGATCCAAATTAATTAATTCTTAAACTTTTAGGCCTTGAAAATCTTAAATTTTAAAGATATATTTAACATCTCTCTAGTGACCAATCTGCTTAGAGTTTATGTCAGTGCTTTCTACTCTCATTGTTCAGTTTGAATTCTTCCATAATGTAGTCAGTTTGAAACTAGGGAGTGAAAAAGATAATTTGAGGGTCTTAGCAAGGCAGCCTGCCCGCACTCTCAAATGGCAGGATGTGAATCAGCTGCAGTTCAGAGCCATCAGCCTGTGCTGAGGCCGTGCTGGAAGGCAGCTGGAGTGACTCAGGTACAGCACAGCACTACCATGGAGTGCAGGCAGAAGGCATACAGGTCCATCAGCACCTGCCTGTGTGGGCATGCTCTGGGTCTCCTGCAGAAGCTGAGCACTCAAATGGGATATAGGATATCTTAACAGTTACACAGCATCCAGATTTTGGACTGGAGAAGAAACTCTGGCATCAGTCTAGAGAATCTGTCTATATAGAGTAGGTGATAGGTGGAGAAATCAGCAAAAGTCACAAACAGCAGAACTCTTTCATTATTTCTACTCAAGGGCAACATTTCTCTGAATGAATCATTGTGCACTGCAGTGAGATACTCTCTGAAACCTACACTGCCAAGACAACTCTTGCTCCTCATTTATGCCCAGAATCAGCAGTACATTTTAAAACCCTCCAGCCAGTTCTTAAACATGTGCTGAAATCCCATTGGAATCACTGGGAATGAACCATGGTTTACACTGTTGGGCACCTACTTCAAAGAAAAAATACATATGTGCATATACATATATACATATACACATATATGCATGGTTTATTAAAACTGGATTTCAACTTAATTTAATTTTGATTAAAATTTAAATTTTAATTTGTATGCTACAAATAAGGTTACTGACCAATCAATATACAAATGCATATTTAAAATATGATCTGTCTCCTAACTTTCCAGTATTTCTTTTTTTTAATTTTGTCTATAATGATGGTAATTTTATTACCATCATTTCCTTGGGGCAGAGAGTTTGTCTTTCCTTTCTCTTGGGAGAGGCATCTAGGGTGCCATACAGCAGCACATCATGAGGCTTATCTTTTCTCTAGCTTTGCTTCTTTCTTCGTCCCATTTAGTTGGGGTTCTCTGTTGAATCCCTTTTACTGGGGCTAACCCTCTGCCAGATCCCGGGCCAGATGGGAAAGAGATGTACTCTTCACTGCAATCAAAAAGCATCACTACAACTGTCACAAGTTGCTAGTGTAGGCTAGACATCTTAATTTTCCTAGTTGTGTGGCCAAGTAGCAATGCCATGGTGTGTGTGTGTGGAAGAAATGTCAGATGGGACAGAGTCCACCTGGCACATGGATGTTCCACTTCTTTGATCCCTTGCCTGGTTTTCTCTGTGCTTGGATAAAGAAGCTCTTGGAAAAAAGAAACTCAGCAGCAATTTGATTGTTTAAGTCTCACTAGAGACAGTTTTAAAATAGGGAGATTGGGGAGGGGAAGAAGAATTTGGGGAATAAAAAATAATCCTCAGCTGGCAAGGATCTTTTGAGAGTCGGAAAAAAAAACCAAACCCAAACCAGCATGAACCTTCAATATTCTATTTCTTGTTTTTGTCTCATGTAACACAGTTGCCTGTTGAATTAGGCCTGGACCTGATGCCGTTTTGCTGCCCGCAGATGTCTTTTTTGAGTGGCACTGCCCATCACTCCTGAGTGAGCCCTTTGTATGTTCAGGGCAGCAGAGATGAGCCATGTTTTGCACTAGTGCTTCTTTGGAGTCTGAGATCCCTGTTCCTATGGCAGCCACTGCTGCTCTTGCTTAAGTTGCTAAAGTCCAGAGCATTTTCCTGAATTCTTTTTAATATGGAGAAGTTTGACAGGTAATGGAAACCTTTTGGGCAGAGAAGGGTTTGTGTTGCATAAATGAGAGAAAGAATGTAGTTTGCTATGGGCAGTGCAGATCTCTGCAGAGTCTGTTTGAACTTCCTCCCCTTTGAATGTTTCTATGCAGTTCTTGGGGAACACTGGATGTTGTTCATCATACTTTTTCTTTTCCACTTATAATAATGAAACAATGTCACCAAAACTCTTCTTCCATAAAGAGAGATAATATTCAACCATTTTTGTCCCATTAGATACAACAGCTCAGATACATTTTTAGAAAATGTTGAAAATGCTTCTTGATTTTTCACTGAGTAAGGTGGAGGAAATCTGTGTTAATTTTCTGTTTCCCCTTCAAAATAGATCAAAAGTGTATTTGAAGGACTACCTGGATACAAAAGCATCCGCATCCTAGATTACAGGTAAAAAGACAATGATGTGTATGTAGTGATTGAAACCAATCATGTTTGATGGTGTGAAGAATTGGAAGAATGTTGAGCAGGTGTGTGGGAGTTCCTAGGATGTATTAAGCAAAGGACAAGTGCTGTCATATTTGGTACCTCTATATACAAAAGCTGAAATAGAAATACAGAGCTGTATGTAAATGTAATAATTGCTTTTTTGCTCCTGGCATCCATGAGAGAATCTCACATGATATGCTTGCCTTCATTTTAAGACAAAGCATTCTTGTTCAAGATTCTAGCCTAAAATTAAAAGAGATCTTTTCTAATTTAAAATTAGTATCTGATACTTCTTCAGTACTTTGACACGTCCTAGTATTAAACAAGGAAGGACACAGGAACCTTTTCTAGAAATATGTGGTGTATTTAATTTTTTTTTCAACTTCTTGATGTTACTTTGGGATGACTCTAAAGGTTGGTAGATTCTATCCTAAAATTAAAAGAGATCTAATTTAAAATTAGTATCTGATACCTCTTCAGTACTTTGACACATCCTAGTATTAAACAAGGAAGAACACAGAAACCTTTTCTGGAAATATGTGATGTAATTTAATTTTTTTTTCAACTTCTTAATGTTACTTTGGGATGACTCTAAAGGTTGGTGTTTGAGATAAGTAAAGGTCTTTCTCCCTTTGATCAAAGCAAAGGTGAGTGGATAGTTTGATAAATGATGTGCAATGTTTTAACTCTTCTTATAAATTTTTTTAAAGACTAGGTTCCTCAAAGCAATTTGTGTTTCAGAATGACATTTTAAGTTAATTGGGGAAAAAGGGGACCCTGTGTATTATGCATCAAACATCTGATGTCTGAGTTTTGGGGTACATGGATCACAAATTATGATTTTTTTTCTTGAATGGTCTGGATATAACTTTCAGAATCTAATGAGAGTGTTCATGAGTTAATCTAAATTGTGTTTTCTTTGAGACTTTTAAAGATGTGTTTCTTAGAATTTATTGGCTGGAATATTCTAGCTAGAATACATGCAAGTAACAAAGCAGCTATAGTGAGAAAGGTTTTATGGTTGGAACCTTAGACTATGTTCAGTTTCCAGCCTGAAAGGCAGCAAAACCTTCCATCTTGGTATCTGCAGTCTAATACATTTGCAAGTTCTTGGCTAATCCAAGAAGACAAATAAAAGGTTGATTTTTCTGGTAAAGGACCAGAGCTCTGTGCTCTCCTGAGCATGACAAAAAAACATGTTTGTAAACTAAACCTTTAGGTAGAATTAGTGAGCCTTGATTTTCTTGGTACTGACAGCAATTGAAGTGCATTATTTGCACTAAGATGAGATGACTCTGCTCTGCTGATTCCTTATGATCAATAGGAAATATCTCAGTTCAGTAAAAGCAGAACAGTTTGTTATGTGGCAGAATAACTATGCAATTTATAACTATTTCTCTGTATACTTTTTCAAATTTGTGTGCCCTGTAGAATACCAAAGCGCATTTGTTAAAGTTACAAGACTTAAAGGAAATTATAACATTGATTTAACAGGGTTTGCTTTTGTGTTTTGTTTTGTTTCTATATTCAGCTCTCCTGGGGAGGACAGGTAAAGACAGCTTTTTTACTGATATTGTCATAATATAAATGGAAAAATGTTTGGCTGGAGGACACTGTTTTGGGGATTTGTAGCTTTGGCTCCTTAGTCAGATATTTATCCAGCATAAATATTATGTGAGGGGTTTCTACCAGAGACTGCAAGCAACTGATCTGTTTTGATTACGGATAAACCTAATTTGCTTGTTTAAGTCCTAATCATAAAAAACTACTCGGGGAAAATCTTCCTAAACACAAGTCGGCTACTGGGCTAACTTGTGTCTAGGAGTCTTTTTTTGTGAAGAAAACCAAATTGCTTAATTATGACTCAAGTTCTTTATACTTTGCAGCAAAGTCTTGAATAGATACAGGATGATTAGTATTATAGAAATTAAAGTAGGTAAGAAAACCATAGTTCTCCAGCAAAGGCAGCTGGCTTAGCTACTTCAAGGCCAGAGAAGCTGCACATCTTAGCAGTTTTATAAACATTCTTAGCAGAAGATGGGATCATTATGGGCTTGTTTTTCATCAGACATATGCAGGTTAAACAAAATTTTTCTCCTTTAGTATTTTAAGAATTTCACAAGACAAAAAAATGAACTGCAGCCTTTAACTTACTAGATGGATTGTTTTCTTTTGTGTATTTCTTAGCAAAGGCCTAACCAGTTTCCAGAAATAGTTTTACCAAGAATGAGCATTTTAATTTTAGAAGAAAGGTTAGAACAAAATCTTTTCACAAACAATAGTGACTTAAAGCCATCCTCTTCTACTCTGCACTTCTGCAGGCTAAGATGCCTGCAACTCTTCACACACGTTATGTTCCAAGCACCAGATGTTTTACCCCTTTCCAGACAGATGATGGTGGTGTAGCTATTAGTTAGGAATTATTAACTGCACTTGACAGCACAGTTGTATTAAATCTAAATGTTACTTTTGAGGAGCATGCTGTATTCCATCTTCGCTGTGCCTTTTCACTACTGCTGCCCTTTTTTATTTCCTCTGCTGACAGTGCCCACAGTGGGCTCATTTCAGGGATAGAGCCAGCAGCGAAGCTCCATCAGGCTCCTGATTTTAGTCAGTGTGCTCACCGATTATGTCTCTGTTGTATCTGGCGCTGGGGCTTTAGAGACTTCCAGCTCTGTGGAATGAGGAAAACCCATCTTTGGAGCACATTTTTCTAACACTTCATAGATTACTTCATTTTCTTACTGTGCCCTGTGTACAGCCAAAATATGTTATATTTTCTAAAGCTCCCTTGTGCTTATGCCCAGTGTATGGTAAATCTGATTGCTGCCTGCTCTGTCATGTGGGAAAGGGCATCCAGACGTATTCAGGAAAAGAAAATCAAGAAGGTGGAGGAGAGTTAATATGAAAAAGCTAAGCTGTACACAGATACAAAACTTTGATAAAGAGTAAATGATCAAATGCATCTAGAAAATGTTCCAAATTATATTCTATATTAAATATAATTTTATTGCTATTAAAGACATAATTTCAAGCAGATTGACATTGCACAGTGACAGTGATTGGGGCTCCATCTTGCTCCTGCATATTGCTTCTATATACAGCCTGTTTTTCCTGGCTGTTTTCGTACCTCAGCCATTCCCATCATTGGCATGATCTTAAAATCATCACTCATGTCACTGCATGCTGGTGGGCCCATTAATAATGCTGACAAAAAGCCAAAGTTTTGGTCTGCTTGTGGTCTGTCTACCATTCACTAACAGAAACTCAGGGCTGGTACCAGACCAGATGTCAGGTGTTGGTAGCCTTTTCCTGCAGAACTCTGCAGTGGTGGAAAGCACAGGCTGTCAGACACAAGTGTGAAAAGAATTAAATTGGTTTTATTTAGGATCCTTTAAAGCAATATATTTTTATATGGAAAGGGGTATTGACACAGGTTCTTGGGGAAAAAAAAATCACAGTGTTTGCTATACGTTGGAAAACTTTGCATCTCTCATCTGTGTTTCTCTTTGTACAACTGAAGGGGAGTGGAAGTTCACTATGCTGTTACATTTGATGGAAGAGCCATCAGCAATGCCACCTGGGACCTGATTAACCTTCATTCCAACAAGGTGGAGGACAACTCCTTTATCGGCATAGAGGATAACCCAACAGCTGTGTACACCATCAGTGATTTCCGAGATTATATTGCTGAAATCCTCCAGAAAAATGCCTTGCTTGAAAACGCTTCCTTGTCATTAGACCCTAACTCTCTCCAGCTTACTAATGGTGGGTATTAATTATGATGCATTGGTGGGCCACACATCTGAAGTCTTATAACAATAAAATCTCAGATGAGTGAATTATTCTCTGAATAATTAAAAAGAAACAACAAAAACAACTGTATTGTAGCTTGTTTTGTGCTGATCGTAACCAGGCCAAGTCATTAGCAGTAGTATTCCATTAGATCAGCCTGGTTTTTTCTTTGACACTGAGGTTTGTGGTATGCAATTTCAGTAATCCTTCCAAAAATTAACAGGAATAGAAGGGGAAATGTGATTCATGTGATGCATGTTGCGCCAAGATGACCTTCGGTTTAGTAGCCCTATATTGGCCTTGAACAGCAGAAAGGAAATACCTGGTTTATTGCTGAATATTCAACAATCCTGCTAGAGGTATTGAAGGATTGCTGTCCATCCCTCTGTTCTCATCTTTCCTCTGTGCTCCTGTCAGTGATCTGGGGGCATTTCCAGAAACAAAGCTCTCTGGCAATTTTTTAAAAGAGATTTTACTCACAAATCTGAGATGAGGGAGGGTTTCCCAGTCAGTCTTCCAAAACAACTTCCTCACAATGCTACTGCAGCCTTTAGATCTCGAGTATTTCTGTTTCCACAGTGAAAGAAATACTGCACCCTACAGCAGAAGACCCATCCTGGATTACTGAGCATCCGGTTATGCTGGAACGCCCCAAGTTTGATGTGAGTATGGTTCTGAGCAGTGGCCTTTGGACACATGTGAACCACTTAACTCAGCACGATGGAATTGCAGCCACCACCCAGAGCTTCTCTATCCTGTTGTTCATGCAGAATAAGTAGTAATGAAGGCACATCTTATACTAGATGAAATGGTGAAATCTCTCACCTGATAATTTGATATCTGTTGCATGACAGTTTTCTGTGATCATCTTGTATTATATGGCAGTACTGTGTTCCTGGCTGTACAGCCAGGACTTGCTTCTTCAGCTTCATCTGTTTTTTCATAATGTTTAGACTGTAAATTGCTCTAAAGACACGGTTCTTCCCACAATACTACCTTTCTTTGGAAAGCCAGAAATAGATGTAAGCAGTAAAGCTGGCTGCTAGAAGAGATAAAATGGTAAGTTTCATATGCTCCTTTTGTTACCATATTGCTTTTACTGATAGTTCTCAGTTCAGTTTTAAACTGATGTCCATCCCCTTAATACCAGCAAAGGAAACACAGAAAAATAATCAGCAGTGGTTTATTTTCCCCTGACCATGTCTGTACAGTGCAAAGGGACTTTAAGCAGAGATACCAATTAGGGGCCAGTGACACCGAGATCAAGTCCACTAGGTCTGCCAACAGCTAGAATTTCTGAATGGTGGAGTATTGTCTGGGCTGAAGGATTTATCCAGTAGGTGTCTGCTCTGCACTCTGTTGTGTAACACAGATGTGCCTTCCAAGAAAAAATGAGCTCAGTTCATACCACAAAATCCAAGTCCACCTGGATATGCTTCGTGGTAGGTTTTCACTAGGTTCATTATGAGATAATGTTGTGAACACAGCTACATTTAATTTCAGGCCGACTTCTGAGATCTTTATGGAAGCAAAATTCATAGTCACTTCACAGAACTCAAATATCCTTGTTAGAGTGGTCACAGGTATAATATCCTTAATTTCATGCTAGTTATAATATATCTAACCTATATTATAGGTATATATAATATCTATATTATACCACAGGTATAATATCCTTAATTTCATGCTAGTTTTCCCTGAGTTTTAAAAACTAATCATTGATGTCTAAAATGCAAATTCACATGGATTTGCCATAAATGCTTCAACATGGTGTGGATAAACATGAATTTAAGTTAACTTTCAGGAAAGAGGTTTCTCTTTACTTGAGCTAACTAGATTAAAATGTTGCAGATGTTTATTCTTTCTCTTTACTTGAGCTGTCTAACTAGATTAAAATGTTGCAGATGTTTATTTTAGTAAGACAAAGAATTCTACCATCTTTACATTCTATCTGTGGATACTCTGACAGATGTGCAGGCAAGAAGATTTTAGAGTAGAAGTAGCTTGGCAATAATAACTTTTAAACCAGTTTTAGGGAATAGTGTGTGCAAGAAAAATTTCTAGAAGTTACATTTTTCTAATCATGGACTATGAATAATAATGTCATCTATGTCTTCAGTCAAAAACTCTAATTATGTAAAAGATATTGAGTATATCCAAAAACCAGCTGTGTACAATCTGCAATACACAGATAATTTGGGAAGTAACTTCAGATAAATTTAAGAAAATCATAAACATACTTAAACTGTAAACAAGGCTGAAATTATTACTCCGTTACTTCCACAGATGTCGAACCTTTATGGTTCAAGTACATACTGCTAAGTAGAACTGCTACCTATGAAACAGAGTTTTGCTATTATTTTTCCTAGCTGATTCGAGAATAAGTTGGATTTATATTATCATGCATACTCCTGACATAATGTGGGACTATCATGACTTCACCATCTGATTGCTAGCAGATGGTACCAGCTAATCATTAATTCTTTTCTTTGAGTTTTACAGCTCTCTTAAAAAGTGAAGAAAAAAAATCAATTCTAGTTTTTGAAATCTGTCTTTTATTATTATTTCTGTTGAGTTGTAACAGGTAGAATGCTCTGGCTTGCTGAATACAATGCCTTTCTGGCAGCAGAAAATGGAAAATCAGGGAGTGGGTTCTGTGTTTGCAGTCATCTGTCATATTTGTAAGCCTTTCAAAAGACATTAGCAAAAACCAGAACTTGCCAATATGATATTAAACTTGTTAATATAATGTATTGCACTGTGACAAGAATCTTTGAATAGTGTTCGTTGTCATAGGAACATCTATCCACATTCAAATAAATGATGAAGTGCAATCCTTGGCAAGTAAACGCTCACATTAAAAAAACCCAACAAACCTGTATAGAGAGGCTATTGCTGGTAGTCCTTATTCATTCTTTATGGAATTTATATGTGTAATTTGTTTCTAATCTTGCACAGTAACTTTTTTTACAGCTTTATTTATAGTGGTCAATTTTTGCCAAAAAAGGTAATTGCTGGAGCATATGTCTATATGGTGTATATATACTTTTCAACTGATTGTTACCATATAAATTAAAAAATGTGAGGAGACTGTGGTAGCATAATAACTGGCTATAAAAATGTAATCAACACAGGTAGACAAATAATTAAATAAAAATACCTTAACTGGTTTGTTTCCAAAGCATTTCACTGCAGCTTGAATGAGGTTGAAAATTTAATTCCCCCACGTTTCAACCAGTAGTAAAATTTCAAATTGAAAAGTATTTGGAGTCTTCTTGTTACTGGTGCTGGTCAAGGAAAAGAAAGAGATCAGGCAGGAATGGTGAACTACAGAAATGGTTAAATCAGGACTTTGTTTTGAATTGTGATAGGTAAACCCGTGTCCACTGCCCACTTAACTTTACTAGTCACCATCAGCAATTGCTTAGTTCTTAGTAAACTGCTTCTTGAAATTGTTTGACAGTTTTTTCATACCCCAAGGGGGTTTTTTGTCCATATCAGACCATTGCACAGCATTGATATGGGGGCAGATAGCCATGTGAAGCAGCAATTCCTGAGTTTCAAGCAGTCAGCTTGCTTTTGTAGCATCAGTCAAAGAATTTAATGTCTCAATTGATTTTTCCCATTATAATTACCTCATGAGACACTGTTGTAATAGATTAATATTCAAAGCTGGAATGTCTTTAGTATTCTAAGTGTAAACCAAATAATGGTAGGGATAAGGAGTAGTAAGTAAAGGTTGTACAAATTGGAGATTTAAAACCAAATTATTTTTTCACATTTCAAACAATTTGCAAATTAATTGTTCCTGCTTTTTGTTATTCATTGTTATCACTGATAGATATTTTTTTCTGCAAAGGCATCTCAGTTTGGAGACTAAAGTTATTCCAGATTCTAAATGCTCTTCTTTACATCGTGGTCTTTGTTTCCCTCCTGTGTTCTCGTACCCATGTCCTCAAAGATAGCAATAACTGACCATAGGGCACATGTACATCCGAGTTCAGTTTCTAAACTGTTTTATTTATCATAGTAACTGTAATATTATAATTACTGTATTGATTATGTAGCTGATGACTAATAACTGTTAAGATCTCTTCATGCCTTAGGAAAGCAGACATTTATCTCTAATTTGAAACAGAGAGATCCATTTTTTCAGTAAAGGACAGGAGATGGGGTGGGTATGGATGGTAAATCTCTTCATACCGTAACTGAAGCTGTGCTCCAAACAATCTGAATGGCTTCTTTCCCTTTTTAGTGGACATAACTGAACATGAAATATATATCACAAGGATGTGCATTTTACATGTATATTGCACGTGCTTAGCAAAGGGTATATATTTACCAGTCCTCCCAGTTTGCCTCCTCCAGCTGCTGGGCATTGCTTTTGCACAGAGGCACTAGTACCAGAATTTGCTGTCGGCTGCTGCTAACACCATTTCTTTGTTCAGCCCAACGCAGACAGCCAGTGCTTCCCCTCTTATAGTGGAAATATTAATAGTGGGTTTGTGTTCCAGGGCAGCACCTTTTTAGCTGAACGGCCTTCAGCAGATGAATCAACTGTCAGCAATACCTTGCACTTTGATTTCACCAAACCAGATTCCACGTCAGATAGCGAACAGTCCAACGACAATGAAATCCATCCAGGACCAGAAAATCTGGACTCTGCAGCCAGTTTGGCACCCAAAACTCCATTTTCCTCAGAGACTGATGTAACTTCTCTGCCTGACAGGCTGAATTTAGAGGATGGGAATCAGACTCCTCCTCTGGTCACTGCACCAGTGTTAGGTAATGATTCTGTGGACTCTCTGGAATGGCTTTCAGCCTCCGACTCTTTAGATGGTAAGTTAATGCACTGACTGAAGTTTAAATTTGGATGACAGTGTTTCCTGTTACTCACCAAAGGTGCAGTTCACCAAAATGACTTTTCAGAAAGGTCTAAAAAATTTGGTATCTTGATAGTTTTTAACTTTCCTGTGTGCAGGTATCCAAGAACAATATGCTAAGATAAAATGTTTGTAACAGTTAATAATGCCTGCTTATCCCTTCAGGAGACGGTATGCACATGATCCTTGTTTAGTTGCACAGAAGTATTTTCATATGGGGCGTGTTTATGTGATGCCATGCAGAGATAACTGATCTCTGAAGTAGACCGACTAGCCTAAGGATGTGCCACACAGTTCCTGCTTTATTGCTTACTCTGCAGTCTTGACTTGGCCCATAGAATATCTGAATGAAAAGTGGGAGAGGTCAGTGGGGGTCCTTCTGACTTTGTCACACTAAAGGCCGGTATATATCATGGGAAACATTCTGAACACAGATCTACAAACAATAAAATTAATAGAATTTGTCGCTTTTTATCATGAACAACAACTTCCACAGCATTCCTCTGAAGAAGCTGGCTGCTCATGGTTTAGACAGTTGCACTCTTCGCTGGGTAACAAACTGTCTGTATGGCTGGGCCCAAAGGGTTGTGGTGAATGGGCTTAAATCCAGTTGGTGGCCAGTCAGAAGTGGCGTTCCCCTGGGCTCAGTAATGGGACCAGCTCTCTTTAATATCTTCATCAATGATCTGGATGGGGGGATTGAGTGTGTCAGTAAGCTTGCAGACAACACCAAGCTGGGTGAGAGTGTTGATCTGCTTGAGGATAGGAAGGCTCTGCAGAGGGATCTGGACAGGCTGGATTGATGGACTGAGGACAATGGCATGAGGTTCAACAAGGCCAAGTGCCAGGTCCTGCAGTTGGGTCACAACAACCCCATGCAACACTACAGGCTTGGGGAGGAGTGGTTGGAGAGCTGCCTGGTGGAAAAGGGCCTGGGGTTGTTGGTCGACAGCCGGCTGAACATGAGCCTGCAGTGTGCACAGGTGGCCAACAAGGCCAACAGCATCCTGGCCTGTATCAAATAGTTTGCCCAGCAGGACCAGGGAAGTGGTCATCTCCCTGTTCTTGGCACTGGTGAGGCTGCATCTCGAGTGCTGTGTTCAGTGTTGGGCCCCTCACTACAAAAAGGACATTGAGGCACTGGAGAAGGCATGTCCACAGAAGGGCAATAAAGCTGGGGAATGGTCTAGAGAATGGGTCCTCTGAGGAGGGGCTGAGGGAACTGGGATTGCTTAGTCTGGAGAAGGGGAGACCTTATCGCTCTCTACAACTACCTGAAAGGAGGCTGTAGTGAGGTGGGAGTTGGTCTCTTTTCCCAAGTAACAAGTGATGTGATGAGAGGATATGACCTCAAGTTATGCTAGAGGAGGTTTAGTTTGGATATTAGGAAAAATTTCTTCCCCTAAAGGATTGTCAAGCACTGGAAGAGGCTGCCCAGGGAAGTGGTTGAGTCACCATGCCTGGAGGTATTTGAAAGACATGTAGATGTGGCACCAAGGGACACAGTTTAGGGGTGGACTTGGCAGTGTGAAGTTTGCAATTGGACTCAATGAACTTAAGGGTTAAATGATGCAATGATTCTAATTGGAAATTTATTTTTATTTTTAGAGTTTGAAAATACTGGACTATCTGAAGACCTTCTTTTGCCTTCAAGTCCTCCTCCTCACCTCGTGCCTGAAGAACCTCCATCTACAGATGATTATGCAGTTCCTCTGCTTTCTGCACCAACAGTGGCCTCTTCATTAGTCACAGAGACAGATATTAAAGCAACAGTATCTGCTGATAAGGAAGAAGCAACTCAGGGTGGCCCCACAGGCAGTAGCAATGCAGACTCTGTGTTGCATGAGTCTGTGGAAGAAATTAATTTTCCCTTAGAAGTACACCCTACAGAAGATGAAACTCATATATATCTTGGAGATAGGGTTATATTTGATGATGGGTCTGGTTCAGGTTTTGATGGCTCAGGAAAAGAAGTGGTATCAAGTATTTGGCCTTGGGAAGAAGCAACACTGGAACCAGTTTTCTACCCTAGTCCTGATAGCTGGCTTGAAGATGACAATAAGTCTTTGTTAATTAGAACTGAAGATATTCCTGAAGGCGTGATCTTGGACTATGTTCTCAACTCTGGGAATAAATTAGATTATGATCCTTCCAAAGATGAGGATGAAGATATGACCAATATAAAAGAAGATTTCCTCGATGAGTCTGAAATATTTGTCTTTCCAGAGACTACAACTCAGCAGGTAACTCTCTTACAGACAGAAGAACCATCGTCTGTGGAACCATCTACACAAACAGAAATATTGGGCATGTATGAGTCTCCTTTTGTTAAACCATCCTTGGATTTGGAGCCTTCAGTGGACCATTCCTTTGTAGACATGCCAACTGAAGAGGCCCCTGTCTCACCGCACAATACAGGTCTGTCTGTGGAAGATAGTCTCCTCACATCTACAGGGACCATCAGAGTGGAGCAGCCTAAAGAGTCCAGTGTAGGTCAGAACATCATTTCTGAAGCAGTTGAACACCAAAATGAAGACAGGACAATGGTAGAAGAACTATTCACAGGTGGGCAGTCAGATGTAACTGAAGCTGTTACAATAGGCCACGTGGACACAGGCTCTTCAGAAACTATTCTCATTGCAGATCCTTCCATGGTAAACCCTGATGCTTCCACAGAAAACCCTGATGCTTCCACAGAAAACCCTGATGCTTCCACGGAAAACCCTGATGCTTTCACGCTAAACCCAGGTGCTTTCACAGAAAATTCTGATGCTTCCATGGAAAACCCTGACGCTTTCACAGAAACCCCTGATGCTTCCACGGAAAATTCTGTTGCTTCCACAGAAAATTCTGTTGCTTCCACGGAAAACCCTGATGCTTTCACAGAAAACCCCAGAGCTTTAACAGAAAACCCTGATGCTTTCACGGAAGATTCTGATGCTTTCACGGAAGATTATGATGCTTCCATGGAAAATTCTGATGCTTCCAGGGAAAATTCTGATGCTTTCACGGTAAACCCCAGTGCTTTAACGGAAAACCCTGATGCTTCCACAGCAAACCCTGATGCTTCCACAGCAAACCCTGATGCTTCCATGGTCAACCCTGATGCTTTCATGGAAAATTCTGATGCTTCCATGGTAAAACCTGACGCTTTCACGGTAAAACCTGACACTTTCACGGAAAACCCTGATGCTTCTGTGGAAAACCCTGATGCTTCCATGGAAAATTCTGACGCTTCCATGGAGAACCCTGATGCTTCCACAGTAAAACCTGACCCTTTCACAGAAAACCCCGATGCTTCCGCAGTAAACCTTGACGCTTTCACGGAACAGCCTGACACTTCCATGGTAAACCTTGATGCTTCCACAGTAAACCCTGATGCTTCTGCAGTAAACCTTGATGCCTCCACAGAAGAGCAGCAAAGCCTAGATTCATCATTAGCAGGCCAAGACACTAGTGGATCAGCAGTGAAGAAACCAGCTGATGTCTGGCCTACTGACAGAGCACTAGAAAACTCTTTAGATCAGACAGTGCAATCGGCAATGCCAGCTGTCACTCAGGTTTCAACTGCATTTCCTTCTGTGATAGATCAGACCACGGTTCCAGAGGGCTTTGCTGTGCAGGATGGTACAGACCATGACACGCATGTTTCCATGAGCTTCAGCACTGTTATGAACTCTTATGTAACAGTGAGTGCAACAAGCAGGACTATTGAGCTTCCATCCAATCTCCCTCCTGTGGAATCCACAGTGTCATCATCTGTGGCTACCTCAACAAAGCTGGGAGATGAAACAACGAGCGTCTTGGATGTTTCAGTAGACCTGGATCATGTGAGCACTGTCCACTTTTCTCCTGAGCTGACTGAGGAGGGAAGGAGCATCACTGAAAGTCATGTGGAGCTAACAACTCATGGCCTGTCCACAGAGATGGCCAGTGTGGCTTGGGCCACACATGAAAATCGCAATGGTACTATCCCGTCACGGGCTCTAGTGGTGTTTTTCAGTCTTCGCGTTACCAACATGATGTTTTCAGAGGACTTGTTTAATAAAAACTCCCCTGAATACAAAGCGTTGGAGCAACGGTTCTTGGAACTGGTAAGAATCACTTCTGTGCTGAATGTCCATTACCAGATAGATAAAAATTGCTGGTAGATAATAGTTTGCTGACTCTCTTTTGCGGAGAGCAATTCAAGATGGGTATTTTATTTGTGTCCCTCCATGGGAAAATTCTGCCTGGAAATGGAGAGCGGAGTTGTGTTTTGGGTTTTATTCAATCAGTAGTCTCTCTAAAATTTAACTTTAGGGCTATGGGCCAGATGCTGGTGTCCATAAATGTAGCAGTGGAGCTGAAGTCACTACAACACTCCCCTCGCTTCCAGAGGGCTCTGTATTTAGTCTGGAGGGAGAGCCAAGTCAACCAGCTGGGGCTGTGGGGAGGTAACTTTCTGCAACACATTCAACCCATCCTAAGAGGTAGTTGAGGGAACTAAGCTGTTCTGAAGCTGGCTGAGGGCTAGCAAAGCCTCACAGGAGTTGTGCAGCAACAGTGGCCAAAATGTAACTAGGAAATTCCGCTATCCTGACTGAAATGGACATTTTGTCCTGGGAGATGAAGGGAGCAAAGGAGAGAGAGGGAAGGGGAATATGCTTGAAAGAAATACCCTGTGAAGTGGCGAGTATTCCTGGTGCTAAGATCAAGGGAGAGCACCATGTATGTCCCAAGAATTGCATTTCTGAATCGTAGATTTTTGGAAACTGTCTGCAAATTGATTTATTCTCAAGAATTGTCTGAAGTACTCGGGGTCCTGGCAAGCTGCCAGCATGAGCCTCCATTGGGTAAAATTTTAATACCCTTGCTGTGGGATTTGGATAAAATAATTCCGACTCCCGCTGTCTGATGCAATAACAGTGCAACTGGCTTGAGTAGAGATTCAGAGATTCAGCTTTTCTGTCACGTCCCCTGTGTTGCAGCTGGTGCCCTACCTTCAGTCAAATCTGACAGGCTTCCAGAATCTCGAAATCCTGAACTTCAGGAATGGAAGCATCGTGGTCAACAGTCGAATGAAGTTTGCCAAACCTGTGCCTCGGAATGTCACCAACGCTGTGTATGTGATCCTGGAAGACTTCTGTAACACTGCCTATCACACCATGAACCTGGCCATCGATAAATACTCTTTGGATGTGGAGTCAGGTAAGGATGGTAGGAAAACCCAGTTTAGAGGAAGGGATTTAGAGCAGCTTCTGCTTTTAGAACTTGTTACCAGCAGCTCAGAGGCTGCTCACTGCTTTTCACAGGCTGGGCTTTAGGAAGACAGACTTTTGCGGAGTTCAAACAAGCAAATAAAAAGCTGTTCAGGGGGCTACAGAGGTGAAAAAGTGTGACTCAAACTGAGCAAATTATATGGGGGCCCATATAGAAATATGTGGACAAAAGTGGCTCGTGTAATACTGTGTCTAATGCCACTGCACTTTCATGGGGGAGTGAGGGGGAACAGTGGTGCATGTGATCGTTCCCACAGCTGGTAGCCAGCTTAGTTGCCAGGTGGGCATCGGCACAGGTAACAGCCGCTGCCTTACTCTTGCGGTAAGGTCTTGCTTACACTAAAAAGTTACAGGCTCCCTCTTAGTTTACTTCTCTGAGACAGTGAGAAAGTTTTTTTCCCCTCTCCAGGTTAGCCTGTGGTTCACCATAGAAGCACCTTCCTGTTTTAAGGTTAGACAAAAATCCTTTTTGGCAAATGGGAGCTGTTCTTCTGGGGTAACTCTCTTATAAAGATGGTCTAATTAGCATGGCAAATCTTCTGCTCTTGATCATTTCACTGTATGCCAGCCCCCTTAAGCTTTCCTTGCAGATCACAGTAGGTGAGGAGTGCCCAAAGTCCCCTTGCCCTTCCCCGTGTGCCATCTAGATTTTCTCTAACCAGAACTCCTGGAGATGAGCTGTGTTTTACTAATTTGCAAAACAGAGTCCCAGCAGACAAGAGAACATCTGAGGCTGAGGGACTGCACATTCCAGTATGAAAAAGAACACTTTATGCTTGCTTTCTTGATTGGCTTGCTGGGTGGTTTTTAGCCACGCCACTGTGCAGGCAGAGGAACACTTCCTCACTTCTTCACCTTAGCAGAACCTTCTGTTACTCAGGGAAGGCACGTGCCAGATTTTTGTGGATTATTTTAACTAAGAGACTTTTGGAGAAAACGGCAGCAGACAGCCAGCACTTTGCCTCAGCTAAGGTTCTCCTACGTTGTTAATATTTTCTGCTTTGTCTACCCTCAGGTGAGCAAGCAGATCCCTGCAAGTTCCAGGCCTGCAATGAGTTCTCTGAGTGCTTAGTGAATCGCTGGAGTGGGGAAGCCGAGTGCGTCTGCAATCCTGGCTACCTGAGTGTCGACGGGCTGCCGTGCAGTAGCGTTTGTGATCTGCAACCAGACTTTTGCCTGAATGATGGGAAGTGTGACATAAGCCCTGGGCAAGGGGCCATCTGTAGGTAGGTCATTCTGCTCTTTGAAGTATCTGCTTCCTCTGTGCACATGTTCTATGGACTTTATTTCTCAACCCTTTATTGTCTCCTCTGTTGCAGCGTTCAACAAGATTTGTGCCAAATTCATAGAATCATACAATGGTTTGGGTTGGAAGGGACCTTAAAGATCATCCAGTTCCAATCCTGTAAGATAATGTGTAACAAGTGAGATGATAATGATTATCATTCATGTTATGCTGCTGAGTCAAAGTCCCAATATTAACATTAGTTCTCCTATGTAAATATTGGAAATGAGACAGTAAGAAGTTTCTTTAATAGAATAGAAACATTAGGAAATACAACTAACTACAAAAAAACATAGTAGTGGAACATAGGTATTCAAATCACCTTCACTGACCTCTGGGGACAGAATTTGGATGTTTTCTCAAGTTGCAAAGTGTTAGAGAATGTTAATTCAATCACAACAATTTGTATCTGAAAGGCATATTCATACAACATAAATGTATTAAAAATAGTGCTTTTTGTTAAGAAAAGGTTATAAAGTAAATCATTGGCCATTTGAGAAAAATCATGTGTGGTTGGTTCATCAAGGCACAGGCCCCCTGGTTCAAATTTTTACTTTTAAAAGGATGCAGATGCATTTGAACAGGATCTCTGTATCTTACTAGTAATGGAAAAGACTTAGTATAAGATATAGACAAAGTGATGCTCCCTCTGACATTGCACTCATTTTTTTTTTTCCTTTTCAAGCAATGTAACAGTCCATTTTAAAAAACAAAATGTACCTGACAACAAAAGGTAGGAGACTTATTGCAAAAAAGAATATGACTATTAGTAATTATTATTTATGCTACTTCAGGTGCTTTTTTTAAAAAAAAGCTTACCTAGAATGTCTCTAAAGTCAATCTTAGAGTGCCAGCAGTTAATAGAAAAAAAACCAAAAATGTTTTTAAAGCTACAAAAATGGATATGTATCACAGAAGTAGTAAAAATTTTGTTGTATTTATGTAATAGTGGTAATTAGAAACAGGTAAGTATTTGAACTCAAGCATGCTCCAGCCAGTATTTATTAAGAACTTTCTGAAAAATTTAAAGTATTGCTTACTACATTCAGAAACTATTTCAGCTATATATGTTAGAAGACTTAATTTACTGATGTTTCTTATTAGTAAAGTTCATTGCCTTGAGTGGTCATAACACCTTATATTCCTTGAGTTTTTATACTAAGAACTGAACTACTGAACACACAAAATGTAAATATATTCTTTTTACTGGTATATTTAAAGTTGGTATTAACATGAAAGCTCTCATGTTCAAAACCACAGGAAGGCAGAAATACTGAATGCTGTTTCAGGCAACTGTTACAAAGGTACAATCTTGGTCACAACTTCTTGCTAATAATTTATTTTATGTATGTATTTAACTAATCATTGTGGAGTTCACTACTCTATAAACATTCTGCTTATTTAACAACCTTAATCTGTATTTACATTAAAATATGATTAAGATAACTGCTTTCTACTTCTACAGTGTTTGATACGTCACATGCAAGGTTCAATCATGGCATAACTTTCAATACTTAAAGGTGGCCTATAAGAAAGATGGGGACAAAATTTTTAGCAGGTCCTCTAGCGACAGGCCAAGGGGTAATGGTTTTAAACTAAACAAGGGGAGATTCAGACTAGACATAAGCAGGAAATTTTTTACAATGAGGGTGGTGAAACACTGGTACAGGTTGCCCGGAGAGGTGGTAGAAGCCTCATCCCTGGAAACATTCAAGGTCAGGCTGGATGGGGCTTTGAGCAACCTGAGATAGTTGGAGGTGTCCCTGCTCCCTGCAGGGGGG
>NW_010293640.1:0-7816 GCF_000700745.2 Antrostomus carolinensis
CAGCTCAGCCCCCTGCGCTGGGGCGCGGGCGCTGGTGGGCCCTGCTTCCGGCCAGCCAGCGGGCCCAGTGGGCCTTGGCCCGGCACGGGACTGCGTTCGGCGCCCCGGTGCTAATCCGTAGTGGGCCTATTAAAGTTTTGGGTTTTGGTTTTTTTTCTTATCCCGATGCAAAAGAAGTAATATTTCTACTTTCCCCCGCCCCCGCAATAGAAAAACCGACGGGTCACAGGCTGGCTGGAGTTCAGCTTAGTTAAGTCTGTCTTCAGCCACATGCACATCCAAAAACACAGTGGAGGCTTGAGTTTCTTCTGATAGCATCTCCGGTATTGCGGGTCCTTACTGCAACATCTGACCACTTCCGTGCGTTTTTGTTTGGGATGGGTATTTAGTACTGGTACCAGAGCTATCTTTGATCTAAAATGTCCAGTGAAGGTGGTGGTCAGGGGAAGGGGATCCGTTATTTAACACTCAGGATGTATTGAAACGTGCAGGTGACTTCTGATGTTTCTGGTTAACTTTGAATAGGTACTTTCTTCTCCCTGGCCTTGAACGCTTTTTACACAATAGGCCAGAAGAGAAAATGATTTCGTTTTAGTTTTGCAAAATTAAAAGTGCTAGGTCAAATTTTGTGCCTTTATAGAACTTTGTAAAGTATGTAAACTATGTAAAACTCACCTTTCCTCCTACCTGGAACTTTTAAATAAGACTGAAGTATTTGATCTAGTGACACAAAAGTGGCAGAAAGTCTAAACAGGTCAGGTGGACTTTGAGCTGCAGTTTTAGAGTCTGGTTTTGCAAAGATTGGTCCTTTGCCAGTGTAACACCCATCTATGATGAGTAAAAAAAAAAAAATGTGGCTTTTCTTTCTCAGGCTCTGCCTTTGGTGGTTTTTTGTTGGTTGGGGGATTTTTTGTGGGTTTTGGTTTGGGGTTTTTTTGTGGATGGTAGAGTTAAGGCACAAAGGAATTAAGGAAAAAATTCTGTCCTGTGAAAATTATACATCCTTTTTAGGCTGTACCTTTTAAATGCAAGTGTATCTCATTTCTGAAGACAGAACAAGCATCTTCTGAAGCAAAGCAAATTGAACAAGTTGAGCAAAACCTCTACAGAAAAGTTTTACTCCATCACAAATATGATGCTGAATTCTTTACTTATCCCTAGGGTTCTTAGGCATAATTTTGTAAACTTTAGCAGTTTACTAAAGGCAACAAGCTCCCTGGATTTCCACCCAATAAAGACTATTTCCCTCTGTAAAATGTTTTTGCTGGACTGTATTTTTAACAGGTTGTTTCCCTAAGTAGAGGATTGTGTAGAAAATGTTTTCTCTCTTAAAATAAAGGTTAGTTAACAGTAGATGAGGTTTTTCTTCCATCTTCTGTGTGTCCTACCTGTGTGTTTTAAGTCTTTCACATATATATTTCTGGTGGTAGTTTTTACACCTTTCTGAAAATACAGCTGTAGGTTGGCATTATTCTTTGCCGTTTTGTGGCTTGTGTGGTTCATTACCGTAATAAGCATGATCCAAATACTGTTAATTTCACACTGTTTTTGTTAAATTACGAGCAATTCCAATTATGTTACAGTTGGGCAGAGAATAAATATTATTTGAGTTTTATTTGTAAGCACACCTTTGCAACTAGAGTTGGAAAATTAGCTCCTTAAAAATTAAACAACTTCATCCATAGAAACTGACCTGTTGTTTCCCTGAGCTTGCTACATGTTACCTACTGTCCCAATGCGATGTCAGGAAGGTTTCAATATGATCCCAAGGCCAAGATTAAGACTCAGATGAGGTCAAATGCCTTACGACCAGAACAGTTTTTATTAACAGAAGTGAATAGAGAGGTTGCAGTAGGATAGAGTGGAAAAGAAAGGCAGAAATGAAGCCAGCAGTTGGGACAGAGCAGCAGGAAGAGTCACCACCAGCAGTCCGGGATGTCTCAGGAGTCCCAGTCCCTCGGTGCGCCTGGGTGGTCCAGCACGTGCTTTTTTTGCCTCAAAAGCTCCTCTTATACCCATTCAGGGCTGTGGTTTCTATGACAACAGCACGTACTTGCAGTCTTCACCTCCTTACACAGCTTCACCTTCCATGTGACTGCCACATGGCTTGGTGGATGCTTCCCTTTTCTGCAAGCCCAAGGTTCTCCTGCTTCAGCAGCCATCTTCATGAATGGGCAGTCTTTGAGACAAACAGACTGAGACAGATGGCTTACAGTTCAGTCTCTCACACCTACATTGCTAGGATTTCTTCTCAAAACCTATTTTGAAAAATACTTAGATGAATGTGAATATTTGATACTTTATTTTGCATCTTATGTATTAATGTTTAGCATTTATCTCTGTCTTTTGTGCTGCTTGGGCTTGTTCGTTTTCATACTGAATCTTTCTGGGAGATACCAACAAACAGAAATACTGCTGCTCTGGAAACTTGAATACTCTTGAAATTCATCCTGTATGTCGTCCAAGTCCAAAATTAAGAACATGCTTATTTTTGCAGTTATGAGGCTTTAGATTACAATCTCTGAAATAAGAATGTTGACATTTACTCTGTGTGCAAAGCATCTAGCATGGCGGTGTTCTGATTTCAAGTTCTTAGCTCATACAGTGTGAGCAGTAACTTCTTATTAAAATATACAGGGAGTTTGGATTAAACTTAAGTAGAATTCGTAAGGGTAGCCAACAGTTTCTGAAAGACTTTTTTCAAAGAATTTGTTAGCCACCTACACTGCACAGTTCTGTGTGAGTGGTGCTCCCTGGGCTGGAATATGGACTGGGAGATCTTCCCTTTCTCTTTCACACTTTGTTATTTGTTGTTAATGCTGTGCAGTACAAAAATTTCAGTTTACAAAAAAATTTATGCAAATTTGTTCAACTACTTATAGTTCTGCTTTCTTTCACTTCCCATATAATCAATTTTTCTGTTCCTGTAGCACTGTATCATTTAACTGGATTTGATTTTGATTCCAGTTAGTGAGAACTTTGGTTCTTTAATGTTCCCTGAAGATAGTCTTTTCCTAGTGAGCAGATTCACATTAGTAGTACTCTACAGGCATGCAGCCATCTTGCTGCTATTAAATTTTTTTCATATCTTTGTTAATTATTACAGGCCTTGAATAATGCAGTGATCTTCGTAGTAAAAACAGGTTACCTATTACAACAAACTGTCGTTCCCGAGAGGTTTGTGTGTTAACAAATAGAAAAATATATTCTTTAAATGGAAAGTATGGTGAACTTACGTACTTCTCTCTTCTAAGGAGTGGAGGGGAAGCATCGTTTTTCCAGTACCTGAAAGAGCTTAGGGATGATACTGCGATTTTTTTGACATTACATTTTTTTATTCTGTTGCAGAGCCAACAGACAAAGCATGAATTTTTTCAAGAGCCATTATCAAAACAGTTATACCAGTTTATTTGTTAAAAATACCTCTGTTCAGCATCTCTTACAGCTGAGAAGTTAAAGTAAAATATTTTAAAATTTTGATTGTGTGTTAGGAAAAATAAAAACCAATATTATATGGAAATGCATCATTTTAGATTTGTCGCAGTATTCAGTGTTTTTACATAGCAGAAGAAAGTACCTGCTCAAGAGCTAAGGAATGACTTGAGAATTCCTCTTCTTAAATCTGTCATGTCCATAGAAACATGCACAGATTGGCCTGTTGTTTATATCCACAACATGTGGTTATAAACAGTTTATTTTCTAACAGAAATAATTTTTTAAAAATGTATAATTGCAGAGTAAAGTAGTAGATAAGGTTTTTCTTTTAATGCTTATCAGTTCCTTAACTTTCCCCTCACTGCCCTTAGAAGAGATCTTCATTTTTCTCAGCTGTACTTGAGTACAAAATATAAATACGGAAAAGAAGAAATGGAATGTGGTAGAAACACTACCCAATGTTTTACTTTTTCTGCAAGTATTCTCCTCTGAGTTGATGTAAAATAGCTAAATACATTCTTCTGAATACCAGCCTGTAAACGTCCATTAAATTTGTGTACCATAGTGAGAAGAAGAAGCAGTAAACAGTTTCTGTATGCAAAGTCCAGTAACTGAACAAGTTTTACAGTATTGTTCTGTGCAAAGATTGCAAGTTTAAGAAATTGGTGTAGTTATATAAGTATTTCCCAGAGGTTGTACAGTAGTTCTTTGTGAGGATATTTGAAAGGACAAAACTAAACTATGATTTGGTTGAAATTTTCCATAGTGTTTTCCTTAGAAATAGCTCATATTTTTTCTGTATAAAATTATTATTATTTATTATTATATAAACTGTTAGTGTGGAACAACTGAGTAACTCTTCCCTATTTGTCTCTTTTCAAAGCGAGAAGATGATTTCTGTCAGTATAACTCATTCCTGTATTGGAGAGCACCATTGCCTACTATTGATTTGTCTGATATTCAGAACCTACAAGGGGAGACTCCACCAGAAGCTAAAACTCCTTCAAGAACTGATACCATGGAGACTGAAATGGACAAGTGTGGCAGGGAGGGGGAAGCAAAAGGGGATCTTTTCTTCTGTAAGCTGACACTGTTCTGAAAGTTTTTCACATTCTTCTTGTGGAAAAGTTTTTTCACCTTCTCCTTTTCACATTACCTGAAGCTGTGGGCAGACAGCTTTTTAAGTTTTTGGTCCATTCTGAAGTTATTGCTGTTCTTTGTGATGTTAACTCTGAACCAGTCAATAGCTTCAAAATGGCAAGTGTGTGCAGATATGTTAAGAAAGGTTAATGCAATGCAACATTACCATATACACTTTTTCAAAGTTAACTGGCTGAGGTGTTGTTTTTGTAGAGGTATGGATCTTACAAAAACTTTTTACAGAAGGTCATTGAATTTAGTGATTTTTGCTGAAATTGTTTATTGTTAAAATATGAACCTAATGAGTGTCTTTTGTAATTTATTTACAAGTTGAAGTACGATGAGAAATACTTGTCTTTAATAATACACTGACCTTGTATGGGCAGACTGTCAGACTGCAAATATGATTTGTCTTTAAGGATAGCAAACACTGTATTTTTGCTGAAGAAGGGAACTTGTGAATTTTTTACTTTTTTTTTTAATAAGGTATTTACTAAAAGACAATAAAGTTTTGCCTGTGTATATTTGAAAACTTTAGGACTACTACTGCGTGAAGTTCCTGACTATTTCTTAAGAGTATTGCTTCTATAACTTTGTCATTTTTTGGGGTCTTTTTGCTTAAAATAGTCAGCTTGTCAGCCACCTTAGTAAATGTTTGGAAACTTTTTTTTTTTCAGTATTTGTGCTGTAAGGTATCTGCATTAGTTCATTGCTTATTTGTTTAGATTGTTAGGGTCACTTAGTACCCACAGAAGAAAGGAGGTGGCTTAGTGACTCAGCCATTTCATGGAGCTTGTTTGCATATGCTTCTGCCTGCTATCAGGTTAGCTGATTACATATTTAAACTATTTATTTTTTCTCACACATTTTAAATTATATTTTTAAGTCCAAATACATCAGCTTTTCTTAGGAGGTACTTTAAAAATGTTTGTAAAAACAAACTCCTTTTCTGTCAAGAATGCAACTGCTACTGCATGTTTACTAGAAACAGAATAAATTAGTGAGGAAATAGATTTTTTAATCTGTTGAGGTGTTTGGTTTGTTTGGTTGGTTTTGTTTGGGGTTTTTTGGTTGATTTTTTTTTTACCCTAGGTAATGTGTGCATTCCAATATTTGTGGGTTTTATACTATTTCACACCATCCAGTATTTTGCATTTTTAGGTAGCATCTTTGCAGACATACTTTATTCACTTCGGATCTGCTTGGAGCTTCCTATATAGTAGGTATGCAGCAATAGTTTGCATTTTAGCCTTAAAATCTGTCTCTCCTTTCCCTTATATTCACAGGACAGGAAGAGTTTTTATTATTGTCTTTAAAAATGTATATTTAAAACTATTCCATAACAAAATGAATAAACCTTTCAAAACAAATTAAGCTTGCACTATGTTGTAGGCCATATGGTTACTTTATTTGCAATTATGCTGTAGGCAAGCACTTTCCTCTTAGCTTGTTCCAGTCCTGGCCTCTGGGTTATGGGCTGGAACGTTATGGCTACTTTCAGAGCATTTGCTGAGCTGATTATTTTTTTCCATTCATCTGTTTGCAAATAGAGGCAAATTTAAAAGCCTTGGAAAACTTTTTGACATGAGTTTGGGAGTTTGGGTTATACAAGAGGCTGTGCAAGATAAGGTAGCTTACGTAAACTTTGCATTAGAGGTGTCAAAAGATGTGTTCAAGACATGTCATTGCTCAGTGTTTGGTGTCTCCAGCTACCATGTGTCACTGTGGGCTACCAAAACACTGTTCCTGACTTCCGACTCCCATTTTTCTAGAGAAAGGGCTGAACGTAAACTCTAAGCAAGCTTAAGATGTTTTATTTTGTATGTGCATTCATATACAGTGAAAAGTAAAAAAAATGTTGGCACAAATTCTAAGACAACTCAGGAGTAGCATAATGCCTTCTTTTAATATGTTTTTAAACTTTCAGAAAAAAATTGTTTACGTTCTCTCTAGGTAATTGGGAGTTTGCTTTTCTCTAAAACATTCCTCTCTAAAAGGAAAAACCACTGTCAAAAGAGTAAGAAAATGTATGGTGTAACCACAGAGATCATTTAGATATTGCCCAGGTTGCATCTGGAAGTAGGGCAGTAAGGGTATAGGCATTCTAGTAAGAAGTGTAATGCTGCGGTTAGCTATGTTTCAGAGCAGAGTGTGTTTCACAGTAGAGTAGTATTACCAGCATGTTGGCCTTTGTAAATTTTGTATCTCATTTTAAACTTAAGGCCTGTTTTATTTGGTCTGATTTGTGTTTATTGAAGGCCTGTGCTATATTTGTGGTTCCCAAGATAGGTAAGCCTCCAGGAGAAGCTTAAAAGCTCAGTCCAAATCAGGAAAGTGAAGAACTACTATGAAAAATCAGACTACGTTGATGACCATGTCTTGCGTAAGTAGACTGCAGTAGAAAGAAAAACAAAAGAAAACAATAAAGTAGGTAATGGAAGAAAGGTGATGGTGAAGAAGTAGGGTAGCAAATAAGTGCAGGCATAGCTGGCCAGCAGAGCAATGACATGAAGTATTTTCAGCACTGGCTCCATCTTCAGCACAGCAGCATTTACAATAGTTTGAATGTGGTGATCAGCAGTAAATTTGTCAGGTTACTTACTGTTTTGACAGTTACTGCTTGATGTTTTTTCCTGTTGGGAAGGCCAAGAATTTAATGAACATTTGAAAAATACACATTTATGGGTTGTTGGAAAATCCACGGAATCCTTCATGTAGAAGGTAAGAGAGTGCAAACGTTTCCAGATACACAAAAGATAGTTACTGCCCAGCATTTGGTAGCCAGTTCTGTTTATGGCAGATGTTTTGTGGCGAATTCATGTGTATTTTTGTGAAAGCGTCTGATGACAGTCGCAGTAGGAGATGTTAGACTGCATGGACTTAGGTTTGATAATAGCAAAGCTTGTGTTCAAAGAAGCATTTCAAAATAGCTAGTGTGCTTGGGCTGGCCTAATTACTTCCATTCCTACAGTTATAATCTTGGCTCTCTAGGTGGCAATACACATACACCGTAAACTACAGTGAATCTGGGAAAATGTTTTGGGTATGCTTTTATTCTGAACTGGTACTGAAAATTCAACCAGTGACATCATGAATGTTAATCATTTCCTTACTGTGATACATAAATAAAGGCAGATCAAGTCACAAGTTCCTGATTATAAGGTGACACGAGGTTTTGAGCATAATTGGAGTAAAAACATTTTGTCAAGAATTTTTGATTCATCTCTTGTTTCTCTCTCCA
>NW_010293641.1:0-7267 GCF_000700745.2 Antrostomus carolinensis
GCAGCTTCAGCTCTTAAAGCGCCAACAGTCACCAAGCACATCATCAAGAGAGTCTGAAATGAGACAAATTAAAGGTGTTAAGGCAGGCAAGCTCACCACGCAGGTGTAGAAGTTCCCCATTTCAATAGAGATTGGTCTTTTGAAATCCCCCAAGAATAAAGGTTGGGTCTCAAGCATCCTGAGTGTGAGGCCTTCCTTGCCACTCTAGAGAGAACTGCCAGGACTTGATCCAGAATTTTGCAGATAAAAGATTTGGCTTCACTTAGTCAGGAATGGGATATCTTTAGCAAGTGAGTCAGCTGCTTTCTAGTCACTTCATCACTGGCCACAAGCAGCACTTAATCTGTGAGCTCTCACCCTCTCGGAGCCCCAGGCAACCCCAAAAGCACTGTCTCAGTATCCGGGGCTGCAGGAGGTCTCAAAACAAGCAGGTGGGGAGTAGGTGGGAAGAACGGAAATAAATGCATCTATTCTCCCCTGGATTTGGGAAAGCCCACAAGAAAGGAATACAGGGCCCCAAGAAGCAAATCCACTTGATGGGAGAGGTGAGTGCCTGGTTCGGGAATGACAAGATGCACTCAACTGCATCTTTCAGACTAGAACCATGAAATGTTTCAGTAGCCAGGACTGTCACCTGATCCGTGTCCCCCCTTCTCTGTCCCAAGTGTTCCCAGAGATCAAAGCACCTATGGACAGCAAAAGGAAAGCACAGGAGCGTTCATACCTCTGCAACCAGGCAGGACTGTACGGGGTCTGTACTGGGCTCCAGAGGCACAGCAGGAGGGGTTCTGGGCTGGCGTGCCTGGAAGCGGTGGCCAGTCATGATATCCCTTAACACTGTGGGTCTGTGGGTTGCATGGGGGGAGCTGAAGTCCGCTTCAGCCCAAGGGCTTCCAATTGGGGCTGAGATGCCTTCATTGCTTGTGCTGAATCCCTGCCCAGCACAGGGTCCAACCAACACCTCCCTGTTACTTCCTCTGTGTCCTTTTTTTTATGGGTCAAGAATATCCGTGTCCAGAGAGGAACACTTACACTTTTTCATAGACAGCCATGCTCCAGTAGGACAAACCATGTTTTTGGCATTGGTCTCTCTCCACTGTGCCTCTGAGAGCCTGACAAGACCTGTCAAACATCATAGATCTTCTCCCTCTTCTTAGATGGACTGAGATGTTGCACAGCAGAAGCTGACACCTCTTTAGAGCCCATGACTGCCACGTGTGACCCCTCAGCCCTAAACTCTGACCAAGCCCTGCTCTCGAAACAACACACACAGTGGAAAACTAAACACAAGAGCCATGTGGAAAGAGTCCTGGGAGGAAGGTGAGCTGGTGCTCTTTTCCCTGAACACATAAAAATATGGAGGAAACCTGGGACTACAAAATAGCAAAAACACAAACATGCAAAAATGCAAAAAAAAAACCCAAAAAACAAAAAAAAAAAAGAAGAAAAAAAGCTGTTTTGTGGCTAGCAGGTGAGGAATCTCCTCAACTCCAGGCCCTGCTTCTGCCCTCATCATCCCCAGCTCCCTAGTTCCTCCTGCCTCCCATGCCCCCATCTCTTCTATGTTCTCCTCAGTTCCATCCCATGTCCCTAGTTGGTGCAGGGAGTCCTGGCACAGTGGGAGCACTAGGGGAAAGCCCAGAGGGGTGGCAGGACTGGAGCTGCTCCAGGCTGTCCTCTATGCCTGCCCTAGCTGATCCCCAGAGGGACCACGCTGTAGTGGGATGGGGCAGTCAGAACCATGTGGGCACTGATAGGGGGTGGCAAGGCCCCAGAGACTGTGGGGGTACACCTCCTCCAGCCATTCACACACAAAGACCCTGACGCAGAGCTGCTGGGCCTGTTTAGCTAATTGTTTAATGGGGCTGGGGTCAACCGGGCCTGGAGCTAAGGCCCACCCTATCGTGGCTGCCATATTGTAGTCACCAGCTCCCCAATGGGCACCAATGTTCACATCTATTCATGGAGAATCAGGCTCATTGGTGCCAAATAGTAATATCCTGTACCTTCTAGCAAAGCTTAGAAGGTATGGGATAGATGAGTGGACAGTGGGGCGGATTGAGAAGTGGCTGACTGGCATTGCTCAGAAGTTTGTGATCAGTGGTGCAGAATCTAGTTGGAGACCTGTAACTAGTGGTGTTCCCCAGGGGTCGGTACTGGGTCCGATCTTGTTTGACATCTTCATCAATTACCTGCAGTAAAAGCATTTATAACTGGCAATTCCAAATTTCTTATATATCTGTCGCCCTAATAAACCCTCTACTTTTTCAACTTTCCACAACTGTCTCAGTGAAAGCCCTTGAGAGGGATCCAGCAGGCAAACAGTGACTCTGATAAAGCGTCTAACCACATAATTCTTTAGCCATAAACCACTGACCAAGTCTAGGATTAAGGTCACATCCAGTCGCACCTAGGCTCCCCTTTGAGAAGGAGTATTGAAAGCAAAGGGGTCTGTCCTCAACATCGTGACTCAATGTGAGGGCCTCCCTCGGCCGTGTATCAGACTTGTACTCTTAAAGTGACAGAAAATTGGCATCCCAGACAGGATTGCCATGGGAAAACTGCTGCAAAAATATAAGTGTGCACCATCCCAAGTGGGAATAGAGTGGGCCCAAAATTTTTGGAAAGATGAGGACAAAGTGGTAGAGTGGATAGAACGATGTAGACGTAGGCAAAACTTTAAAAAAAAAGTAAAGGTAAAGGAATTGTTTGTGCAATATTGGGGGGGCTTGGCCATATTGCACACAGAAGGCAGTTAGAATCCCCTCCCCCTAAAAAATTGCAGATGTAGAATATGCTATTTTGAAACCAGAAAATAAAGTGTTGAAAGCATCATTGACCTTTGAAAGGGAGAACCAAGAGAAATTGGGGACATAAATAGATACCCTCATGAGTGAAAATCAAAATCTAAAAATGTTGTTGGCCTCGGCTGAAAAGCAAGAAAAACAACTACAGGAAAAACTGAGTGTCTTACTAAACCAAAGTCCAGTCTTCAGTCTTGGCTAAACGAATACACAAATTAATACACTGTGCAGATCCTGAAACATGGGATGGAGACATCTGGTATGACAACAATAACAATTAACTGATGAGAGGGTCGGATTGTGTATACCCATATGACTGTTGACCAAAACAGAAACTGCAAATGAGGGAGATGATGTCTGTAGTACTGTACGAATTGTCCCACAGTCTCCTGCTGAAACTGCAGGAAAAGTATTCCAGGCATCAGGAGGAATCCAAGATGGAACTTTGTGGTGAGTCGCCCTTATGGGAGGGGACTGAATCCTATTAAACAAGGAACAAGCAGAAGGCTATTGGAGCCCTGGAGTGGTTTTAACCACTATACTGGGCAGTAATAATTATTCATTAACCACACAGGCTGCCAATTGGGCTGGTGGCATAGGCTCACAAGAAAGAGGAGATCCCCTTGTTATCAAGACCTCAGGGTTCTCCAGTTTAGCTGCATCTGTATAAAAGGCAGCCTGCATAGAAGCAATGTATGAGAGAGATGTGTTAAGGAGATACTGAATGCTAGCCTCTATTCATCTGGCAAGGTTGTCTCCCCTTATCTGTGGTCTCCCAGATAGCTTAAAGATATATGTAGCTAATGCCCAGGACTGCATACAAACTACCCATGCTACAAATGCTACCGTGGCTGCTACACAGCCCCCACGAGAGCAGGTCCACATAACCACCTGGAGTGAGTTTGTGCAAGAGATAGCTAATTATGGATGCCTCATGGGTTGAGTTGGATCGGCCACTGGGAAACCATGAGAAATCCCGTCCGACGGGTTCACCAGATCTGCAGCACTGAGCCTAAGCCAGAGTTTAAACCAAAGTTCAGTAAGGCTCGTCATGATATTTGGCATAGAGCCTTGGCAATGGGAGTGCCATAACAGATACTGTGCAGCACATCCACCACCAACCTCTGAGCTCTGGTCCAATCATTAAGCCAAAGGGTCTATTCAGCAGGGAAAAGTCAGCTGGTAGAAAATAAATGGATTCCTGTTAGATCTATGCCCTCAGCCCCACTGCAGGAACTAACTGATTTAGTGGATACTCTGACAAAAAAACTTGCATTCCCAGAGAGGGCAGTGAGCCACCCTGCCCATCAGGTGCAAGCTATACAATGGCTCTTTGGTAAATGTCACAAACCTATTCTTGTTATTCCAGCAGGACTGAGAAAAATCTTTACAAATTTCCTCACTGATATGGGGGCTCAAACGTCAGTAATCACAAAGGAGATGGTAGAATGCTGTAATGTGAAACCTAGTTGCTGTTAAGATAAAATTTACAGGGATTGATGGAGTCATAAAGGAATGCTCCACAGCAAAAACTGCCCTATGGCTTCGAGGTGAAAAGTAACTGACCCACACCAAAGTATTGGTCAGTGCTACCCACACTAACATATTGGGATTAGATTTATTGTATGGTAGAGTATGGAAACTCTCCGATGGGTCAGTTTGGAGTTTCATCAGATGAGGTAATGGAGACATAACACAGCCTAAAAAGAATGAGCCTAAAACTATAAATTTATTAGAGACATTTATGTCATCACCCCTGTCAACAATTAGTAATTACCATTAATTTGGAAGTCCACATAAACAAGGTGGTACACTTAGTCCTCTAGCAGTCACCATCTGTAGGAAAAGTCTTCTCACCCCTCACCAGAACTTCCCATTAGTGGTCTGGCAGTCATTCTCCAAAAAACACAAGTCCTGCATACTCATTCACCAGAAATGAGTTGGATTGCACCAGATGTTACACTGCCTGATTGGCTGTTGACATATTAAACTACAAATGATGGTTTCAAGACACAAAATAACACAATCCACCAGAACAGCAAAAAATCCATCAGAAGAAAAACACAAACCAAAGGTCTCTATCCAAACCCTATAAAAGCAAACAAGCTAAAAAAGGCCTTTCCATTAAAAAAGACCACACAGACCACAGTATAAGGTAAAAATAACCTAACCTCATAACCCTGCCACCCCATAGCCGTAGCTAACTGTAACCCTAGCAACCCATAACCCTAACACATTGTAGCCCTAAGATGTAAAAAAATGGAACACAAACTCCCTGGACATCTCTGCCAGGGCCTTCATGTGGCCCCAGATTTCAGACATCACAATTTTGAAATGGGAGTGGGACAGAGCCACCAGGTGTCACTAGCATCCACCTTCACATCATCTTGTCACACACTGAAAAAATGCCTGGATTAAACACTCGTGGCGAGAACTTTGAACTGGCCAGCTATGATCACGGGTTTTCGGCTCATCATTTCTGTGTCAGAGCCACCAGGCATATGACCCTGTTCTCCTTAAGACAGCCCTTGAGGCAGCCATACCCAGCACCAGCTGGCTGGATACGGCCTTTGCGCTGTGAGTTAGTGTTTCCTGGGAGCAGCAGTTCTCACAGGGCACTGGGAAACCCTTGTCAGGCCTGGATGCCTCCATCCTGCTCCGCATCCCCTTTTGCTCTTCCTCTGTCTCCATACTGGAGGCCATGGCTGTTCTGTCCTTCTCCACCTCCTTGTCCTGACCCACATCCCTCTGTTTCTCCCTCTCTCGCCATTGTTTCCCGTCCTTCCCTTGCTCTGGCTCCTGCTCTCTGTCTCTGCCTTTCCCTTTCTCTCTTCCCTTCCTTTCCCCTCTCACCCCTTTCCCTCTCTCCCTCTCTCCTGCTCCCTTCTCCACCTCCTTGTCCTGACCCACATCCCTCTGTTTCTCCCTCTCTCGCCATTGTTTCCCGTCCTTCCCTTGCTCTGGCTCCTGCTCTCTGTCTCTGCCTTTCCCTTTCTCTCTTCCCTTCCTTTCCCCTCTCACCCCTTTCCCTCTCTCCCTCTCTCCTGCTCCCTGTCCCATTTCTCTCTCACTCTGCTCTCCTGGGGCTTTTTCTGTCTCTCCAGCCAGCCCACCACCTTCAGACAGCAGGAAGGAGCCCTGTGCCATGCTGGGATCGCTAGCCTTGGGCGCAGGACTGGTAGGCAGCCATGTTGTTCTGGCCATGCTGGGAGCTGCTGTCCTGGGCCATGGCGCTGACGAGCAGCCATGTCACTCTGTGGAGGTGCAGTCTCTGCTCCAGCTTGAGGCCCAGCTGGCGTGAGGGCCGGGGCCTCTGACTGCATCTGGCTGAGGTTTGCCTAGGCTGTCTCTGGCCTTGCTCTCCTGTCAGTGTGGGTGAAAAGAGGCAGGTGGACACTCACTGGCTTTGGAGAGGAGCTGCCATGGCTGAAGCTGAAGAGACCAAAAAAAGGTAAAGCAGCTGGAAAATCGAATGAAGGGGATCCTACCAGCTGCTGGCTGCAGCTGCAGGCAAGAGAGCGCTAGCCTCTCTGGGTGAGGAGGGGTCCCTCTGAGTAGTCCTCAGCAGACTAGATTGCCAACGTGCACCACAGGGTCTGTATAAGGAAAATTACGGTACAGCCATGAGGACTCTGCTGAGTGCTGTGCCCTTGAGGCACCCCTCTTCTACACTCCAGTCCCTCCCTTCCCCTTCCCCTTTCCCTCTGTGTGTCATTTTTTTGCTTCCCTGTAGCTCTCTTCTTCTCTATTATTGTGCTCTGCTCCCTGTCCTGTCTTTCTCTTTTCTCCAAGTCCCTCTTTCTCTGTCATCCTAACACTTTCTTTCCTCCTCCCTGTGCCTCTTTTTTTTCCTCTTTTTCTCTATCCTGCAGGTCATTGTAGTTTTTTAACTTCTCCATCTCTTTGTCTTGATCTGCATCTCTCTTTCACCCCATAATCCCTCTAGCCTGTTCTCCATATGTCCCAATCCCTGTTCTTGTCTTCCTCTCTCCTTCATTTCTTCTGCTTCTCTTTCTTTTTTTTCCTCTCTGTTGCTCTGTCCTATTCACTATCTCTATAATTTTTCATTCTGTATCTCATTGTCCCTGCCCCTTTTCCTGGTCACCTCTTCTCTCTCTGTCCCTCCTCTGCTTCTACCTGGTGGTTCACCCCACCTCCCTCCGTCTCTCTGCAGGGCTCCTGATACTTCTTTCTCTTTCTCCATCCCTCTGTGCTGTTCACTGTCCCTTTTTTCTCTTTGTCGCTATTCTTTTCTGTCACTCTGTCTTGCTCTCTGTCCCATAATTTCATACTATATGCCTCTGTCCTGCTCCCTGCCCCTGCCTTTGCCCCTCTTTTTTTTTATTCCCTCTCCATCTTACTGTCCACCTTAGGCTTTTTTTTGCAATCTCTATCCTGCCCCGGTCCTTATTTTTCTTTCTCTCTCCTGATCCCTCTCCCTCTTTCTGCCTCTCTTCCTCTTT
>NW_010293641.1:7289-9426 GCF_000700745.2 Antrostomus carolinensis
CAGATCTCTGTCCCTTTTTTCCTTTTATTGTCCTTCTGCTTTTTTTTTTTTTCAATTTTCTGTTTTTCTCTCTCTGCCCTGTTCCCTGTCTAATCCTTTCTCACTATATCCTCCTGGCCAGCTGACTGCCCCTTCTTTCCTCTCTCTTTCTGTTTTTTCATCCTTCATTTCTCTGTCCCACTGCCCATCACAGTTGTTTTTTTCCTCCAGTGCTGTCTTACCCTCTGTTCCTTTTCTCTCTCTCTGTCACTCTGTCCTGTTCCCTGTGTCTTTTTTTAATTCTTCCATCTCAGTCCTACAGCCCATCACTGTATTTTTCTTGTACCATTCGTTTGTTCTGCTCCCTGCCCCTGTCATTGTTTCTCCTTCCCTTTGCTTTGCTGCCCATCTCTTTTTTCCCTTCTTGTCCTGCCTCCCTGGCCCTTCTTTCTCTCTCTGTATCGCCCTGTCCTTGTGTTTATCTGATAGTCTGTGTCATGCCCCCTTTTCCTTGTCTTTCTCTGGGATTGCTAATCTCTGATCCTTCATTGGCTCTCGTGTGTGGCCCTGAGCTGTTTAATCCCCAAGAAATTAGCAGTTTGAACAACAGAACAAGGGAGGAGGGATCTTCAGGGACAGTGGGCTGGCCGTGCTGGGTGAGAGCAGGCTATGAATTATATGTATCCAAAATGGGAAGGAAAATTAGAAGTGAGATCAAAAGGAAGGAGCCCTGGATGTCACCAGGGTCTCTGCTTGACACAGAGGGATGCTCGGGGCCCCATGGCAGCTCACCTGCAGCTGTGCCTGCTCACCCAGCACCCTAAGCAGGGTGATCAGCTCCTTGTTGCTGGTTGTGATGCAGAGGACTTAGTCCCTGCAGGGAGGCAGAGCCTTCAGCACATGCAGGGGGGATCATGGGAGGAGGGAAGGAGATGAGCCTCCAGCACTGACACAGTCCCATTGTGGGCTGGGTGGAGGCTGTGAAAGGTCTTCACCAGCTCCATGGGCTGAAAAGTGCATCAGTTGTTGGAGGTTTGGTGTCAAGAGGGAAAAATGCAGGTTCAGAACAGCCACGATGAGAAAAAGAGCAAATGCTGGAGAGCCCGTGGTGGTCTCCACCCTTCCTTTGATCAAGAGAGCTCCCAAAATATTAGATAATATCTGTTATCTAGATATGTTCTGTCTATATCTGTAAGTTAAATATTGGAGTTAAATATCCCCTACACATCCAGTGCTGCAATAAAGAAGTGCCTGCTTCTTAAGACTACATTGGTGTTAAGAAGCTTTATTTCCCAATTTTGGTGACAATCTCAGTTTAGTCCTTTCCCTGGAAAAGCTCAGGATGATGCCCTCAGAATTTAGCATCCCCTAATTTCTGCCCAGTATGGTGGCCAGGAAGGTGCTCAAAACCTCTCTCTAAAGCCAGGGTGAAACCACATCTTTCCTGGTGTCCATGCAGCAAAGGCTGATGGATTTCTCTCCTTTGGGATGTTTCCCTTCTCACTGACCCCAAAGGAGGGTACGTGTCCCCACCCATGGTACCCCACCACCCCCTGCTTTCTTGAGTACTCACCCCATGAAAAGCTGTTCACTGAAGGCAGCTGCCACAAGGGTGGAGAAGACCAGGAGGATCTTCACGGTGAGTGGATGAACATGAGCCTCAGCCCCCAAGGGCATATATAGCCCCCTATATAGTGCTCCACGGGCACTCATGGACCTTCTCACTGAGGCCACATCTGTTGTCCCTGTGGAGCCGGCAGTGACAAACAGATAAGCCAGGAACATCTCCCAGGAACCCAAAAGATTGCTTGATTTGGTGAAGTCAACAAAAGAGCAGTTGAATTAGGGAGGATCTGATAACATCTTCCTCAGCGCTCAAGTTCTGCTGTGGGAGGCTGGGGAGGATGCGTGCCTGTCCAACCAGCTTGGTGCGAGTAGGTGTCATGGTCACAGTCACCACCCAACCCACGGGCATGGGATGGTGGCGACGGTGGGGTCATAGGAGCCCAGAGTGAACAAGGACACAGCGCTTTGCTTCCATGAATTCCATTATTACAAATTACTATTAGTAAGTCAAATATAATTATGACTAGAGCATTTACTAGAAAATTACTAGCAGAAAAGAAAATATATAAACATATATATATTTATGATTAAT
>NW_010293642.1:0-6956 GCF_000700745.2 Antrostomus carolinensis
GGCTTTGGCCACGGGCAGAGGCTGGCAGCCTGCCCACCGGCAATCACAGGAACGGGGCTGTCGCACGGGCACCCCACGGTCCCCCTGTCCCATCGCGTTTAACATCGTGACTTCAAGGATAACAAGCCGACAGCTCTCACTGTGCCCTCGGTCTGGGCATAGAGAAACGCCGCAAACGACTGTAACGAAAAGGGGTTTCACACCCGGTTCCAAGGCGCGTGTGTCTGTGTCAGAAACGGCACAGATGTAACGTCAGACAACGCGGCACGGAAAGTTTACACGGGGCAGGGGGCAGAGAAAGGAAGGGGGTGGTTGGTTGTTTAGCATTATATCCGAATATTTTTCATATGACATCACTCGAGACGAAAAAGCAATGACATCACTGGCCATCTACTCATATCCCATTATATTAAAACGGAGCAAAACACCGGGGCTTAAAAGCAGCAGCTTCCCAAGGCTGTCGCTCTATTCAGCAGAAGGGAACTCGTATTACAAACGCATTACAATCTATTTAGCATGATCATGACTTCGTCTGTCTCGCAAGATGAAGCACAGCCAGATGAGAACTAATGAATGCAACATGTGTTCATTCTTTTGGTAGCCGTGCCTGAAGCCAATTGGCAGAAGGACTACAGCAAGATAAATGTCAAAACAAAACTATTTGTGAATATGTACTGCATATAATTTGCCTCTCCTCTCTATCATACTTCAAATAGTTTATTGCTTTCAAGCTCTGCAAGCATATTAAATAACTTTGGATTAAAGTTTTGATTTCCAGACAACAGTGGGATCTTTAAAAGAAATAGATGAGGGAAATCCACATCTCCATTCAAAAAACAAGGAGGGGCAGCACTTTTTTCCACCCTCACAAACGGCCGATAAGAAGGTTCATAACAACACATATAGTCAAGACAGCACAGAATGGGGTTTTGCATGTTTTCCCCAGAATTACCAATCTACACAATTTCAGCAGTATCCTAATTTTCCAGCAGCTCCTGATACATTGGAGGAATCAACCTCTGCAGTGATGAGAAAGGCAGTCAGCTGAACACAGCTCTGCAGCGTGAAGCCAGCCAGACAACTACCGTGATTAATAAAAGGAAGTGACTAAGAAACCAAATGGTGGAAGATGATAAAGAGTAAAAGGCAAGGGCATACAACTAAGGAAAAGGCCCCAACTAAGCCAAGGGCTTCTGCACACAGCCACGGCACTGGGATTGACCAAGAACCCATGCTTCCAACTTGTCCTAACCACTATGTTGCATCATGTCATCAGATGAAACAATCTTCATTGCAAAATGAAACAGAGCCTTACCTTGTGTGGGTTGGACGCACACAGACATACCTTTTGATATACCTTCAAACTCAACATCCTTCCTAATACAATTATGAAGCCTTGAAAATATTGCAGGCAAAAATCCTCCATGAGGCCAAACAGACATTGTACGTGCTGATAAAGACCAGCACAGAGAGCAGAAAGAATTTATTTGCCACTTTAAGTGGCCATTAGTGCTCTGATGTCAGATCACATACAATTGGCAGGAAGCATCCAAGGTAGTTCAAACTAGTAAAATTTTTAGAATGTCTCACTTTCAGAGCAAGTAAAACACTGTATAAAAAAAGTTAGAAACTCCTACTGCACTAAAAGGATATGAAATACTGATATTTCCAGATACCTATGACTCTGATTTTTAGCTCTAAAAATATTGGATTTCTTCAGCATAGGAATAAAAAAAAAAAATAATAAAAAAAGTTGCATTAAGGCAGTGTTTTAAAGAGAGCTTAATGCCTGCTGAATCAAGAGCAGGCAGGGTGAGGCAAAAGGAACCAAAGCAAATGTTAGAGCACCTTCAAAATTATTATCTGAATGCTAACGGTTGAAATCAGATTTCAGATGGCCCACTGTATACAGCTCTTCAAAATTATTATCTGAATCTGGTTGAAATCAGATTTCAGATGGCCCACTGTATACAGCTCACCCTGAAAACGTCAGCAGCGGTCTCAATCCACCTATCGCCGATTCCCTGCTGGGCTGGGGGCTTGGATCAAAATTCTGGGATTTGCTTTTAAAGCTCTCATGAAAGCCTTAACTCCTCATTAGTTTTTTTTCACTCTTCTAGCTCTGACCCATACCCGTCCTCTAAGCCATCTCACTATCTTCAACATCCGTCTACCTCTAACCTCTTCAGGCTTAAACACCGTCTCAGGCTCCTCTTCCCTGCTGTTAACATGAATGGTAGGGGATGAGGAGGGACTCTTCCTAAGTATTTTAGGTAAGCACAAATGATGAAACAAATACTTTAAAATATGGCACAAAACAAAACATATATGATGCAGGCAACTAACCTTTGCTTAGGCAAAAACATCTCAGAATATTAATCGTTCAAAGTACAACCAGACACCAAGAAAAAAACAACCCTCTTCAATCTAACATCATAAAGCCAGTTAAAGATCAGGAACAGAGCCCCACCATTGCACAAGTACAGATTTTGGGGTTTTTGTGCCCAACATACAGATATTTAGGAACTTCACACATCTGGTAAGAACAGAGGATGTCCCAAAGACCACAGCAGCAGCAGCCAGATTGTGAACCTACAAAAGGACTCATTTTAGACACACTTCAGCTTTTCACGTGCCAAAAAACACTCCAAAGCACCTTTTCTTCAGAGGTGGGGAGCAAATGGCTCTTCCCGATTTTGAAGAGAGCCATAGGAAGGCATGACCTCTTTGGAGTCATCACTTTCACATGAAGAGAAGGAAGAAGTGGGTCCCCTGTCCCCAACCATTGCCTCCTGGTGACCTCGACCCAGCCAAGGGACCTGGGGTGACCCCAACAAAGCCACAACACCCTTAGCTGCACAGAATGCCAAACAGACACCTTCTTCCCAGGACACCCTTAGTAATTAAAAAACAAAGAGCAAGATTATTTATTTCCTTGGCAAGTGATCCTGCTACCAAGAAAATACCTGCAGTTACATGGAATCTAGAAAAAGTCTAAGCTTATTTTCACAGAACAAGGGTCTCTTCATCTCCTTCAAATTTAGGAGACTGTAGATCCAAGAGCTGCTGCATGAGGCAACCAACCTAATCTTCCCTTCAAAGGATTACTAGAAACTCTCCCTGCCTACCTTTCCTTCAGAAAACCTGTAGCTATAACCATACCTAAACAATGTAAAGTGATAACTCTGTAGACTACTTTAATGACTCTCTTGCTGTTGAGCTGCAAGAGGGCAGCACTAGTTAATTCTGTTTCTTCATATGCATAAAACTAATCATGCTTCCACTGGCAAACAATCCTTCAATTATTTTTGCTTTCTTCTTTCTGAAAAGAAACTGCAGTAGTGTTTCAGTTGGCAATCAACCTCATGGCCAAATAGTATCACCTTTCAGCACTATTGCTCAAATATTGCATGCACCTCTGTTCCAGTATTACCTTTACCCCACAGAAAAGGGAAAATAACAATGATTTCTTTAATAGCTACTCGATTCCTAAAGACTTGAAGCCTTTTATTCCCTTTTCCTTAGGGGAGGAAAAAAAAGAAATGCTTTCTGAAATCAACAGACTGTTTTTAAAACCATGTTTTATCTGCAATCATTTAACTAGCACAAGAGATCAAAACCATCTCATCAAATGAGACTAAAATAATTAAGCACAGTTTTAAAACACACACTTCAGTTAAGGATGCTCATTGCATCAAGCCTGTTTCCAGCAGGTTAGTAAGCTGTGAAGGAGGAGGACAGCCTCGCAGGATCCAGTGCTCTCATGAACAGCTGTGGGATGCAGCAGCCTCTGCTTGCTCCTCCTCTTCACTCCAGGTACTGGCACTGTAATAAGACCCATTAAAGTCCCATTCTCTGAAGCATTAATACCAAGGGTGACGGAAGGCAGGACCTTTGGCTGCCATTAAGGTCACTTACAGTTGGCATATGGCAGCACTATTGCTCAAATAAGCATCCCTGCCATTCTCCTACATCCCCCATCCTCATCCTGCTTCTGCCACTGGCACAACCGCTCACGGGGCCGTGCAGGGAAGCATGCTGGGAGACTGAACAGCACGAAAACTAACCCATCAACATCAAACCCGGAAAACTCACTGGGCCAGTTGTATGGTGTATGGCACAAGGAACCCTGTTGCAGCAGCAGGGAGGTGGCAGCACCCTCTGGAAAGAGCAGCGGGAACCGTGCCTGTCAACAGCAGCTCTGCCTGTGGATGACTTAAGGCAATTGTTAAACAGCTACACTTGCAAGTCACATTTCATCACCAGAAAACTGAGTGAAACAAGAACTGATACAGAAGAGTGTGAAGTCCCCAAGCCAGCAGTGCCAGGGGAGGACATGGCAGAGAGCACATAGCAGAGCTGGAGCTGTTCCCTTATCACCCCTCTCAGACTCTAAACTGAGCTCCTTCGTCCTACGAGAATTTTTCTCATATAGACAGAATGCAGACACAGTAAGTGTACATCAGGTCTCAAAAGTTGTCCTGAGGCTGTCCTCCACAATTAAACCATACCCATGTCTATGCAGTCAGCCATCTCGGGAAAGGGATCAAACGGGGAAAGTGTTGGGGGTTTTTTGCCCCAAAATCACATTGCCTAACTTGAAAATGAAAACCCACAAACAATGCAAAGCCCTCCAAATGCATATGTATATTTTAAGAATAACCACCTGAACGTCTGTTTTTGTCAGGTGGGTTTTCTGCTGCATCAGCTGCTTACTCTAGTTTGCAGAGGCAGCTGCACCAACATGACGGAGATGGCAGCAGGTTGATGTGGAGAGTAGGAAGGGTGGCAATGTTTGAGGCTGGTATTTCACTGAGCATAACACCAAACCACAGCTGTAGCACGCCTTCCGCTGCCTGCCTGGAGCACCTGCACAGCAGACTGCTTGCAGCTGCTTTCCTGCCTACCCATCAAATGCAATACAGAAGCAGCCAGCAAAACAAGATGAACATGTATTAGATCTAAAACACAGACAAGAAAAGGTTTTTCCTGCAAATTTTGTTTTGGGCATATGTTCCAGACCACAGTCCAGACCACGTATCCTACATGGTGGCCCATGAAAGTGTGCAACCCTGCCCCTGAGAAGAGTCTGAACAGTAGCATCCCTGTTAGGTGCAGTCTGTATGTTTGTGGAGACAATCACAGTTTTGTCTCTGGTCAAGGACCTATGCAGCTTCAAACACACAAGTTTCGCATAAGTGCTATTTTTAAAGCTACAGGTAAATCATACAAGCTTGTTAAATATGAAGTATTTCCATTTTCTGAAATCAGTCACCAAAAGTTTGATTCTTAATAAAGACAATTAACTGGTAGTCTTAGTCACATCAAAACTATGGTTATGGACTAGCTATAGTTAAGTGACTGCAGTCTAATCATTTAGCTCATGCCTACAGAAAGAAAAATGTTGCTTTTTCCATCCAGAAGTGGGGGAACAGTGGAGGAAAGACCACCTGCAAAAGTGTTTTCTAACAAAGCACTTTCAAAAAGTATCTACTTCTAGAAATATTACACTGCTTAAGAGTTGCATATTCTTTCAGAAAAAGATTAAATGTCATTCTTGCATATTAAAACACCTCCAAATGTTGGCTGTCTCCACTAACATATTGCTGCAATGTTGACTATTTTTACTACTTTTAAAAGTATTTAAAACTAAACTAAATTAGAATCTGAGAGAGTTCACTGTTTATCACAGAGACTAGAGAGTTTCTCATTTACTATCCACTTTGAGACGCTGAGGAAGTACCAAAGCCTTTATGAAAATACCACCAACAAAAAGGGCAATCCTTCACACAAAACTAATTCTTATCAAGGATGTCCAGCACAAGACTTGTGGATGCTCCGAGGGCTCAGCAGCACACTGGGATGACACAATCCTTGTTGTGCACAGAAAGCTGCTCTGTGGGCAGCAGGTAGGGATGGGAAAGGCACCCCAGAGGGTGGCTCAGGCATAACCACACGTCTTGGTACAGCACGTAAATGAGAAAGAAAAACCACAAACACTAGTTTGGCTTAATCTAGATGGCTAGGAACATCTTTGGGCTTCCAGACTTCTGCATATGCCAGCAGAATGCAAATCTTCCACTTGAAGGGTGGGGTGATCATCTCCGTTTGAGACCACGCAGCATAAACACAGTATCTCCGATTTAAATATTATCTAGTACACGCAAATGTGATGTAGGTGTCAGACCTTAAACTATTACAACACTTCAGAGTTTGACCTTATCAAAAGATCATTTACAGCCACACAGTTTTGACATATTACATATAACAGCTGTACAGTCCATAAATTAATTACCCTTCTGATGGCACAGACTACTAAACAAAGTGTTTTAAAGGGAATCTGTAGAGACAGTTTTATATCTGTCATTTCTTTAAATTTACTTGACAGCAGATTTTGTATTCTCAGTAAAATGGGTTACAATAATAAACATCATGGTTTGTTTACAAATATAGGATTGGACTGCTGTGAAATCCTCAGGCAGTGCTTATGACCTATGCTGTTGGAAGAACATAAAAGATATATATATATATTTTAAAGACAAATATGGAAACACCTGTTTACTTCTCTTGTTTTTCAGTAGTGTTCTCAGTATGACATTTCAGCTTCACTTTAAAACTTGGTTAATATAAAATGGGAAGAATAAGCCATGCTATCTCCATGAATTGTTTGATAAAATATTGTCATTAGAAGGAACCAGCTTGGTTCATGCACAGAGGTCAAAAGAGACCTTTCAACTGAGTCAAAAAATGAAATCTGCCAGACTAGAAGTCACAATTACTTGGAACTCTGAACAACATTATTGACACAAAATCGGGTATTGATTTGCAATTTATTCTTCCTGTAGAACAGCAACGTCACAAAAAACTGACACAACTGAAACCTTTGCCAGTCTCTCTGGAGAAAAAACAAAGGACAGTGAGAGACAACAAGCAACCCACCATTTTAATTGGTAACT
>NW_010293642.1:6990-19432 GCF_000700745.2 Antrostomus carolinensis
GACTACAGAAATGTGTGTTGATATTGCCAGAAAAACCATCCTATAGGTCAGGAAAAATAATTTCTTCTTCTGGATCATCAATCCTGTTAACGACAGCTAAAGGTCAAAGCAAAGAACAAAAAGGGTAATTAGAGAGAGGGGAATCTTTGGTGTTCAGTGGTAGAGGTCTAACTGAATTGACAGACAAAACAGTTGTGTTGCAGACAAGGACACAGTACACTATGGGGGAAAAATACCATAAAAGAAAAGTGGAGAAGGTCCTTGGTGGCTTTAAGAAATGCAGTTGTATTTTCCAAGAATCCAGCTTACCAAAGCTTGAACCTACTAAAGGTCAGAAACGGCAGGAATTTGATGGTATCGCATTGCGTAAGAGGCATTTTCATACACTGCAAAACCACCGGCCCTCAGAGGTGGGGATGGTTATGGCAGCGCATGATCAAGCTCACTATGTCCTTAGATCACCACAAGAAGCTTCTGTACTCCAGATCTACCTAGTCATCTTCAAGTAAAAAGGGCTGGAAAACAAGAGAACAATCCAAAATATACTGAAGCCACGACTTTTAACAGGAATTTAATCAAGCCTCAGATGTTTACTCGTGTTCTCCGAGAAGGATGAAAATCCATGATCTAAGTGAATAAAATATCAGTGGTGATGGGACTACAATTAAAAGCAACTTCTTCACTAGCAGAAGAGACAACAGTACTGACTGCTCTAAGTTCCCAAGGGCTCAGGATAAGGAATAATCTATCTATATTTGCATAGGAAGTAAACTAAAAGAATAAAAACTATCCCCACTCCCCTGTGTTTCTTTGAAATGCAAACTATGGCAGCATTCATTTTTTTTTAATACCAGAAGGTATCCCCAATACATGAAGTCAATAGGCTCCATGTAACAAGCTGCTTATTTGCAAGTTGACATGATCAGGACTGACAGAAGCACAATTCCACCGCAGGATTTTTCGATAGAAACTTGACAAATACCTTTACACGCAGCTTGCTTTAATTCACATTTGGGGTATTTTTTGGTGTGTGTGTTTCTTTTTTAACACAAAGTTCTAACCTACAGACAATCTGAACATCCAATTTCGATATGAATTATGTATTCCCTATGAAATGGACTGTAAACTCTTATAATATCAGCTTGTGCAGTGCTGATAAAGCATTTAAAGCATTCCACAAATCTAAATGAAGGATCACAGAATTGTAACCGCACATGGCTACACAGGTTTTAAATGACATATATAATAAAACATCATCGTACTTACTATGTTCTTCTTTCGTATTTCAAATTTTTAATGAAGTGAGACTTGATCTCAAGACAGTCTTGAGACACAAAAGATGTCCAAACCTTAGTACTCTAAATCAGTTAACAGAAATAGGATTTTTTTTTTAAATCACATATACCATATGTCACATCTGACCACTGAAATACTCAGTCCAGTATACAAGCCTCAAAACACCCACATTCTTCCTTTTTCTATCCCCAAGCCAAGAGAATTTCATTGTTTTCAAAAAGTTTCTGTCAAACAAAGCTTCAGAAGACAAACTGTAACAGTGATTTACTTATCAATAAGTCTGTAATCGACACAGGACCTGACAGGACACTTGAGCAACTGACATTTTCAGAGTAAGTTTTATTTAGTAGAAGTGTTTTGCCTGCTATTTCTATAAACAGGAAGACTCAGCTATTTCCTTCAACCAAGTGCGAGAGACTTACTAACATAACAGAGCCTGTGGCAACACCTACTTGAAAGTTATAAACCTGTAATGCTGGACATTTACTATATTTCTCCATTGACTGTATTTACAGCATGAATATGCTTTTTCTCTTTTCAGTATAAATGAAAATCCTTATACAGAAATGCACATACTACCAAAATAAATTGCAGGACACTAGAACTAAGGGAACGGTACTAGGCAGCAATGAGAAGACAGGCTAAAATACCAAGGAAAATAAAATTCCAGTCCTTTTTTTCCTGAAGTTTCCATTAAATGTTGTGTGTTTCTTTAGGCATAATTTGAGGATGCATTCAGTTTGCAAGGTCACAGATTTGAAGCAACCTCAGAGGCTTCATTCAATCAAAAATACAGGTTTTCACACTTCTGTCAAATTGCTCAATATTCTGCCACCTCACAGGAAAATACAGTGTAAAATTATGCTACAGCAATCAGAAATTAAAGAATTGTTGCAAGTCACTTGTTCAGTTTTCCTACACTGGAATAGCAAGGATATCTACATTTTAACATAAATATATTTGTATGTCAAGAGTAATCCTCGAAATAAGTGCTTTGCATTTTTTTTTCCTTGTCACTATACACCTTGTTGGTAAGTCACTATCACCCTGCAAGGTGGCTCACAAAGAGCCAGCTCTCCCCAGCCTCTTTAAAACAAGGTCAAGAGAGAGCAGTTGTGGACTGCAAATAATTCACATTTTTCAACATTTTCTTAACAGAGAATGTATACCTCAGTATTTTTCTTTGCTAGTCTCGTCACAGAATTCAAATCACTAATTTTGGTTCACCAAAGGAGGAGTATCTGATTTAATGATTAACTCATTTGATGGGTAATCAGGCAGCTCATTTTATCTGCTTCATTGCTATCAAGTGGTCAGCGTTACCTTCCATTAAGGCAAATTACAGGTTTTAAAGCACACCTGCAATCAGAGGAAATCAGCTTGTTCTTGCAGCATGCTCAAACCCAGGGAGGATGTGTGCATTGGAGGAAGATGGGGAGAAGTGGAGAGAAGAGGATTAAATTACATAACAATTTGGAGGAAGCATCTTGCTATTTTCTGTCTCCACTGATGAAATCAGGTCTATGGCATTAAAACTGATGTGAGAGAACACAGCTTACTTGCATTGTCTCCTTCCTTTTCTCATTTGAAAATCAATTGCTATCCTTAGGCAGGATATACATTGGAAGGCACAATCTAGCAAAACAGTAAACTGAATTTGCAATCCAATCCTAATCACTCACCCCAAGAGCCATACAAAATGGTTCAGAGCCAGACTGCATCTGGGACCACTGAGCGTGGGCATCGTGTCAACATCAACATGTGATGAGCATTTAGTCTACAGAACACTTGAATGTTTATTTTCTTTGAAAATAGAAACTGCCTGAATCTGCAGTGGAAATACTTTTTAAATGTAAATTATCGAAGTGCTCCAATCTATAAGAACACATTACTGATTTTCAAACCTACAGCAACACCTTGGGCTGTATCACACATATATACCTGGTGTGGAGCACCTTGATGCAGGGGAGGGAGAATGCGGTGGTTTTTCAGCACAGGCCCACTGTCCTACAGACAGGATGGAACCAGGCAGCAGCTGTGGGAATGAATCCAGCCATCCCTGAAAACAGGCCAGAAAATGCTTGCAGATAGCTGCTTTCAAGGTACCACTCCTCAGTAAAAGGATTAGAGTGGAAATAACCCATACTTGGCACGAACCTCTTGAGTCAGGAGTTTGGTTTAGATCATTAGCAAATTAGCAGTTTAAACTAGATTCACTGTTGGAACATTCGATTTGGTAAGAAATTTTTAGATCCTGCTGCACAGTTCTGCAGGAAGGAGTTTGCCTGGCAGCTGCAACACTGGGCAGAAGGGGACACAGCTCTGAGCACAGCCCACCTCCTCAGCGAGGTGCTGGACAGACCAAAAATCAGTGAGAAACTCCAGATGCCTGAAAAGGGAACCAGGACTCACCTCAAGACTATTACACCCTTTACTCTGATACAATTTAACATAACACAGCAACTCCAAGAAGTTATTAAAACAAGGCACCCTTGTAGACACAAAAGACTTTTGGAAAAAAAAAAAACAAAAAACCCTATATCTAAACAGCATTTGGACAACTTGGTAAATATTATATGACATTATCATTCCTTCTTTTATAGTACCATGTTCCCAGTGATTGAGTATCAGAGCTACTTTTGTAAAAATAATGGCTATTAATATTATTATTCCCTTAGCTAAAAAAAAAAAAAAAAAAAAAAAAAGCTTTTGCAAATTATTCAAGTACTTTCTCATACTTGTTTTGCTAGAGAATAAAAACTTTTCATACATTCATGAAGATGACAAAACCAAAACATGCTGACTTAATAGAATTCCATAGGAAAAAAACTGCTTTTGAGTACCCCATGAAGTAGGATCAGCACAGGTTTTACTGACTTGCTTCTTCACCAGATGAATTCCACTAATGTGTATTAAAATGCTAGGTAGGTAAGTTTACATACTAAAGTTATTTTGTCTTATATAGTAATATATTAAGGATGGTTTTGCCTCCCAGGAGTCTGTGAACCTGAAAATTAACCATCAGTTAAGTAATTACTAAAATCTGAAACACTAGTTACTACTAGAAACATTTTCCTTAGAGAGAAAATGTCACTGATTTGTCATTTATGTTTCTCTTAAACAGAACAAGTAAGACAGTATAACTGAAGTCTGAAAAATAAATATCTTTGTAGTTAATAATAGAAAGTAATCTTTTCCCCCTATAGGTTGCTGCCCTAGTACTGTTGTAGATACCACTCCTCATGTTATGGAATAATATAAACTAACTCCCCAGGCAAGGCATTCCACTTTTCAATATATTATTTTTCAAATGTTCCATTGCTTCGGGTTTCTTTACAATCTAACCTAAGCAGCGTCCCACACAAAGCATTAACTTACTCAAAGTATTCTCCTGGCTTCACAAAATATTAAAGAGGTACCAGAGAACCAGTGTTTCAAGGTCATCTGAACTGAACACAGCTGCCGTAAAACACTGATGCACCGAGTGCTCAGGATTTGCTTTTGAAATGATCCAGTTTTACAAAGAACAGGGAAGGGAGGACTATCAGCCTCCTACTGAGGGGGTGGGAGGGGGGAGTTTCTTCTACAACTGCAAACATATGTCTCAGTATACGGGGTAGCCAGAGCAGAGTGAAACCCCTCATAGGTGAGTGAAGTGGTTTGCTGGGCATAGTGTCTAGATAGCGGGATCTGTTCAGTGAGATAGGAGCTTGAACAGAACAGCTATAAACAGTGTCAGTTTAAATTAAATATGTTTGTTTAAAGCATATGTTATACAACAGCTATCTGTTTTGTAATTTATGAAGGAGATCTTAAATACAGGGTCAACCTCAGAAAGCTGAATTATTGGGAGAGAGGCAATGTTTTTTGGTCATTATGTATTTGTTAATTCAGGGGTTTGGTTTTTTTTTCCCTTTAACGCTGCATCCCTGAGATATCAGGTTTTCATGCTTTTTCCTGTAGCAACTTTGAGAGCTACTAACTTCCCAGTTTTATTAAACATAGAGAAATCCTCTTCCTCATACTTCACAGCTTCATCATGAATGACTTTAAAGAAAAAACAACTTTTGAAACATTCACAACAAAGTCATACCATTAGCAACAGAGCTGATGATGCCATAAAAAACCTCTCTCGTCAGGAGTGGTACAGGAGGATTGCTGGAGTTCAGTCCCTGAATACACAGCTCTTGGTAAAGCTCACTTCAGTTTGGCTTACTTGAACATTCACAACAAAAATGAACAAAGGCTTTAATTTTTATGGGTCATATCAATTGTTACAATGCATGCTGATCGTATCTTCTATAAACAAAGCCAGGATTTAATTGCACTGGAGCATTAAGCAGAGAGCCTGTAAAACTCTTTTCTACTTAAGCTGTTTGAATTGCAATTGGCTGTATCAGAAAGGACCAAAGCATGTGCTACTCTGGAAAATAACCTGTAGTTGTACATATGGGCAGGTACATTTCCAAAGTCATTTCAAACATGTAACTGGTAAGGAAAAGTTATGAGTTTGCCTTTCTAACCTTCCCACAGATTAAACACAATTTCAGGTTCCTAAAAAATCACCACAGACCCTGCTCTAGCCGTTGCTGACATTGCTGGATTATGACTAGCACGGTCAGGAGGGGCTGCACATTAACAGCAAATGGATACATCTGAATTATCAGTGAAGTTTCAGTTTAAGTCAGACAAGACTGTGTATTTTTTGCTTCTATTCATTCTTTCAGATGTATGCCAAAATTTTGTGCCCATTACAATTTTATAATTCCTTTGTAGATCATGAAAACAAAGCAGTAATGCATACCAATGAAAACAAACTCATGATCTTTCCATATTAAGGAAAATCATATTTCTAATCCACTGTAAAATCTAGCAAAGTAGTAATTTATCAAGAATGCCCAGCAATTCAGAGGTACACAAGAGTATTCCAGGTGCACAATGTAAAAACCCAAACATAAGCCACAAGAACACAGATCACCCCATACACGCTCCTATACTCTCCCAGTGACAGGATGGATTTCTCTGCTTCAGCCACTGTTTTGTTTCCCAAACCTTGCACTGAATAAGGCCCTTCCTAAGGTGACCCCTGGGCTGCAATGCTTTTCTAGCAAATACAAGGCACGAGCTGCTTCCAGCTCTGTGACAGATGTGACACACACCAGCCCTACAGCCTCTCCAAAGCAATGACGATCTCCTGGGAGCATCAGGGAACGACACACCACAAGCTCCCAGAAGTGCTCACATGAAGCGTCTGTCTCTGTTTCCAAATTCCTCCACAGACTGCCTTTAAATAATGCCACCAAAACTCTTTGCTCCTCTTTGTCAACATGCACAAAGGCTGTAACTCTGCAGCTCTGGGAAAAGAGAAGCTGTAAAATGGTAATGTTCGACATTAAGGACCAAGCAGGAAATAATATATGGGGGACACTGGCAATGACAGGAGAACAGAGGGCCAACAAAATACTTCCATTTCCTTTAAATATTTCCTTTTAGCCTATTTTTGCTTTTCTTGCCTACTTAAAGCATAAATTATGGATAATGGGAGCTGTTCTGAAACTCCTACTATGCTAAAAGAGGTGCTTACACATATTTTGAAAGGGTATTTTTTACTTCACAATCTAGTAAATTTTTCTTAGTATTTCTGGCTTAGAAACTTATACCCTTAGTCCAGGGTTTATCATAACATACACAACTCCAGCTCCCTCTGAGCATCAAGAGGACAGACAGAGAAAAGAGATTTAACATTTATACTTCACTCCACTCCCAAAAGAACTTTGATAAAAGTGAAACTTACACCTGGGTTAGCAAACATCAGCAAGATTCATTTTCATTGCCTGTTTCTTGTTTTTAGCTCTTCTCCCTAGCTCAAAATCAGAGAGCTGAAAGACCTGGCACTTACCCTTCTTTTGTCAAGTAGCAAATAACAGAACTCAACACCCAGTAAGATTTGCACCTCTCCAATAAAGACGAAAGGCTACCTTCCTTGACAAGGTGGGACTTGGCTATAATAGTTCCTAGATCTCCATGAAGTTACTGTAAAACTAACCTGCCTATGGGTTAAACAGGTTCCTTAGTAATAGAAACAACCAAGATCCCACCTGCATACAGGACAAATAAAAGTGGCCTTCAAGATTTAGCAGACTTCTTTAAGAAGTTATCACCCTCATGTATCTTACTCCCCCACTGCAGTTACAGACCCAGCCACCCTCACTGGCAGTAGCAGCCTACGGAGGAACCCTCGTTGCTGCCAGGGCACAACGCTGCTCCTCGGGGAGGACTCAGTTGCGCCACCAACCTCACGCCCTCTCTCCCTGGGGCAAACCTGCCACAAAAGCATTGACCGACACCAATGCTGAGCAACAGGCCGTGCCAGCTCAGTAGCACCTAAAACCACCAAAGTTCTGAAGCAACTTAACCCCAAATGTAGTTTAAAACAGCTTGCAAGTCCAATTTGCATATATATGTACGTATGCATGCACGCATCTGTGCCCTGCTGTGCTGGTTTTGCCTGGGATAGAGTTAATTTTCTTCAGAGTAGCTGGTATGGGGCTATGTTTTGGATTTGTGCTGAAAACTGTTGATAATTTAGGGATGTTTTAGTTACTGCTGAGCAGTGCTTACACAGAGTCAAGGCCTTCTCTGCTTCTCACACAACCCCACCAGTGAGGAGGCTGAGGGTGCACAAGAAGTTGGGAGGGGACACAGCTGTGACAGCTGACCCCAACTCACCAAAGGATATTCCATGCCAGATAATGTCACACTCAGCATATAAAACTGGGGAAAGAAGGAGGAAGGGGGGGACGCTTGGAGTCATGGCATTTGTCTTCCGAAGTCACTGTTAGACGAGATGGAGCCCTGCTTGCCTGGAGATTGCTGGACACCTGCCTGTCGATGGGAAGTGGTGACTGAATTCCTTGTTTTGCTTTGCTTGTGTGTGTGACTTTTGCTTTACCTATTAAACCATCTTTAGCTCAACCCATGATTCTTCTCATTTTTACTCTTCCAATTCTCTCCCCCATCCCACCAGGGGGGCAAGTGAACAAGTGGCTGTGTGGTGCTTAGTTAGCAACTGGGGTCAAACCACAACACCTACAAAACCAGGTACTTACCTGGCCCCTCAGAGCAGCTCACTTAGGGTACATAAAGGACAAACGTAGAACTAAAGTGCTTACTGTAAAATGTGCTTACTGTAAAATGTGCTTACTGAGTTTTAAGAGGTGCTACATCTGTTCAGTGACCATAAAGGAGAGGAAGGAATTACTGCGTTAAGTGAGAAGACAAAATGTTATTTATAATGAATCGTTTCTGGGCTCAAAAGTTTTGAGACACGTTTTCTGGTATGAATCACTGGTCAAGGCAAGATTACACTAACTCTCTATAGATCTCTAGAAAGAGTAACAGATACCTTGTCTCACCCTGTCCCGTCTGAATCACACAGCATCCTTCCCTGTATCTGATGGCAAAAATATCAAAAGCACACCCACCTGTTACGAGAGTGGCAACAACAATATGCCCAGCGCTCCATGGCTACAAAGGTCTACAGAGAAGACTCAAGACTGGAATTGTCCCCCAGCACAGATGGAATTAGGCAGAAGTCTCAATAGTTAACAGTACTGAACATTTTTCAAACAGAAAATAATCTAAACAATATTATTGCACATGGTGCAAAGATAAATCATAGAACATTATAAGAAGTTGTTAGGCAGGATGTGTCCCACTTCCTCTTCCTCCTCATTGAAAAATAAACAACATAAATCACAACTAGTTATTTCAAATGTAGTAAAACACTGTCAGACATCAAGACTTGCTAATGTTTTCCTTCTGCCCATCTCTCCTCACCATTAACTCAGACAAATAAAACAAGCAATAACAAAAAATCCCACACCCTCTGCACACCCGGATCTGCAGACCCACAACCAACATATCTGATGATGTCTTCCCCTTCTGGATCTTTAGTAAAGCTAACAAAATAAACAAACAAATAAAAAAAACAACCCACCACAGGAGGTGGGGGGAGGCAATGAGAGAAAAAGAAAAAAAGAAAAGAAGAAAAGAAACACACACGCAGAACAAAGCCACAAAACCCTAACAAGCACAGGAGAGGGTCTGGGCAACTCCTCAATCATGGGAGCATTCAGAAATGGTATGCCAACATTTATAGCAGATCCAGATATAAGAGTAAATTTTAACCATTCAAAGCTTAAACAACTTCAAAGCACGGTTAACATCACTTTTACAGAGAGGAACCACTAACAACTGCACAGACAGTACATGTACTTTCAAGCAGATGCATTACTGGGCACATGGAATTAGAAAAAAACAAGTCAATTATTGGTGTGATTACACAGTTTATATGAGCTTTTTCATTCCTAAGCCTTCTCATATCCTAAAATTGCAATTAAAGCTAAAGAGATCACGTCTGGAAAAAGAATCGCACAACTTCTTGTTTTTAGATAGTCACATCTCTTGTACGGCAGTTAAAAATCTGCCAGAATTTCCCCTATAAACATGATTCCAGCAATTTCCGCTCTCCCATGCAGCCTCTGGTCCTAAAGTAATACTCTCCTCCAGAACAGTTTTTTTAAACACACACACACAAAAAAAATTCAGCCACACATTTCTCTTGCATGATGAATCGTTTTCCACATTAAGATGACAACACTAGCACTGGAGTATCCTGCCACAGCAGGCAATTAAGAGATTCAAAATAAAAAGCATTAGTCTTGCAGAAGACGAGCCATTGCCATATTATGAAATACAAGAAGTAGATTAAGAGAAACATAACCTTTGAGAAGTAGCCAATACTTACACAAAACCTAAAATTGCTGGGTAGGATAGTCAATGTGGGAGGAGAAAAATAAAGGAAGATAAGTACTAACACACACAAATCTTCATCACTGGATTCAAACACCGATCCATCAAAACTGACTAGTGTAGAAAGATGTAGCAATTGGGCGTATCAGCGAGTTTAAGAGCTCAACTTGCTATGTTTTATTGCCAAGGAGAATCAGGCTGACTGCAGAATGCAGAGCTGGCTGCTGTGCAGCACATTGGCAACATCTATCTTCTACACACCGACAGCAACCTCAACACAGGCAACAAAAGCTTCAAGAGATTCAGGATGGATTAAAAAAATACACGAATAAGAAAACACTGCATACCAATGAAATGGTTAAGAAATAAAGAACGGCTGAAACATAACAGACTTTTGGCAACTATTACTTTGGAGAGCAACTGGGATTCTACAGAGATTTACACCTGAACACAGACTGCAGTCCATAGATTACCACACATACGCTGCTGGTGAAAAGTGTGAACTCCTGGGAAACCAACATATTTTATTAAAAAAAAAAAAAAACAAACCAAAAAAAACCCCACATGAATGTTAGCAATAGCTGAAGGATTCCTTTGGTCAACAGTCATCATCAGCCACAGGTCAACAGGGATGCTGTCTCAGAGTCAGTTCATGCTGTCAGACAGGAGAGATGAGTGATACATGCAATCACAAGCCGATTCTGACCATTTCCGACCACTTCTCAAGAGCATGTCAAACAGTCTGGAATTAGGGAAGGGCAAAGATCAAGAAATAACTGGTATTCATTAATAGGGCTGAAGAGGCGGACAGATTTCGGAGGGTATTTGCACTCTAACTGAAACCCATTTCCACTTGTTGGGTTATTTTTCCAAGGTAAAGAACATATTTGGTGAGGAGGACTCCACACTACCTTGATGAATAAAAAACTGACCCATAATGTTAAAAATAATCAGGAAACCTTCTTTCCACAAAGTAGAAAAAAGTTTAAGAAAATCATGTTTCAGAGGTTACAGGGTACAAACAGAAGAGTAAAACCAACTAGGAGCCTGCCTGAGCTGAACCATGCAAAGGAACTAAGGGGGGCATCCCTGTTTCTGTGCAGCACAGCCTCAAAAGAGGGAGAGAAAGGCAGCTACTGACACACCAAAGCTCAAGAGGTTGTTGAGGAAAAAATAAGCAGGAACAAACACCGAAGCAAATACTTCGCCCTCTGTTTAAAGAAAGACAATAAAACGATACACTGAAAATGAGGACAGGATGATGGTTGTTACCACATACAGTGTGGAAACAAAATTAGACCAATTACAATAAAGAAATAAGGGGATCTGGATAATCTCCACCCCACAACACTGAAATAACTGGCACACACAACAATGACAGATACAACAAAAATCATTACAAGGGAAAGGGGGAAAGGAAATAGTTTGGGAAAGAAGGAAAAGCAATCTTGGCACTACAAGCACACAACCATGACTTTGATAATACAAGATCTGAACAAAAGAAATCAAGGAAATGTAATTGAACACTGAAATGAAGACAAGGCAAATTTGATTTTACCTGGGTGATTTATTGCTCAAAAAAGGATAATAGAGTGAACTTAATCCAGAGTTAAAGCAAGAAATGATGTGGTATCTCATAGAATAATATGTAAGGTACAGGCCTATAACATTTTAAAGATGAACAAAACATTGGCTGAAAGAAAGACAATAAAAAGACAAGATATCCAGACAAAGAGAAGGTACTCTGTTCCTTAGGTTTTGTGAGATCATAGAATGGTTTGGGTTGGAAGGGACCTTTAAAGGCCATCTAGTCCAAACCCCTGCAGTGAGCAGGGACATCTTCAACTAGATCAGGTTGTGCAGATCCCCATCCAGCCTGACCTTGAATGTCTCCAGGGATGGGGCTTCTACCACCTCTCTGAGCAACCTGTTCCAGCATTTCACCACCTTATAAATCAGGACTATTAAATAAGTTACGTAGTGACCATACAAAAAGGCAGGTATCCATTAATGACTTCTGGGAGACCAAAGTTTGAAGAATTCACTGTTCCCGAAAGCATCTCACAGAAATTAGACAGTTTTTTGGGCTAGCTGGAGCAGCACAAATGCAACAAAATTCAAGCATACGAAGTAAAAGACAATTATGAATAATGACTTCTGCTATGATCTGGGACCCATTAACGGGAGATGAAGGGGAGAAGGGAGCTGTCAGAACATCAAAAGATCACAGTATCCTATTAGCCCCTTTAACAGCTGTTTGATACCGATGCTTTGCAGTATTTCTACGCACACACACACACAAAAAAAAGGACACCCCCTGCCCCCCCCCCCC
>NW_010293642.1:19523-20238 GCF_000700745.2 Antrostomus carolinensis
AAGGTATTTTTAGTAGAAAATCAGAACTGTCCAATTATATTAAGTATCAGTAAACCACTATTTGTCATTTTATGTATATAGTGTTGTGGTTACCTAGTCCAAAGCAAAACAAAAACACGTCTTCCCCCAAAACCAGTTTAACTGAAACAGGCGCAGAGAAGACTACTCAGAAGATACAGGACAGAGAAAATTTATGAGACACTAAAGCACTTGGGATGCTCCAGCCTAGCAATTAAGTGCTGAACACAACACAATTCTGTAGGTGTCTTGTGTAAAGCAGGGCAGACCACACAGGAAAAGGAAGAGGTTTTTTAAAACTGGAAAAGCAGAGGCTGGTCCCAGCCCAGAGGGTGGAAGTGCCTGTCAAACTGGATGGGGCACATCAGGAGCAAAACTGTTTCAAGATGAAATCTCAAATATGTGAGGAACAAAGGTGACCCAAGCACTCTTGGTTTGAGGCTTCAGGTGTTCCATCTGACCATTTTCCTAAGAGGCAGTTCAAAGAAGGCTCATCAGTGCACCACATACTATATTATAGTAATTTAAATTCTGTACTGATAGCTTCTGCTGATTACCTGAGAGACAGAAAAAAAAATTTCTGCAAAAACCCACTGCCTGGCTCAGGAGTGGAAAGGTTTCCACTGCCCCAAAGCAAGAGGTACTACTCCAGCTGGAAAGGGAAGATGAAGAGCAAGCTGTACTTCAATATGAAAAT
>NW_010293642.1:20269-36001 GCF_000700745.2 Antrostomus carolinensis
CACTACTGTTTGAGTGAATCTTTCCTGGGTCAGGCTTCTGTAGTTGAGGTATGGTCTATTCCCCCACTCAGCTAGACATTTACACTTAGTACATTCCCTGCTGTAACAGTGATGTAGAAAAAATGTCTCTGATCTCTTTTGTTGCCTTCCTAGGGCATACTACAGTTTATTCATTCTTCAATCTTTTTATTAAGGCTTTAAATTTTTTAGAACACGTGGGGAGAGTAACAGACCCATCTACATTTAAACTTTTCTTTTTACATGACTGTTTGGGGAAATTGTCCCCTTCAGCCCCCCCTTCCCAAGTCAGCTGTATTTTAATAGTCCATTACAAGAAGAGAAACAAATCTCAATATTTACTTTTTGTTGAACTATCAGATAAACGCTGGGTCTATTTCTGTTCTACTCACATTCTCCCACAATTTCCATTACGAGGTATGCACTAAGCACTTTGACAAGAAGTTTCCCACTGCTAAAAATCTCAGTCCTAAAAGAAAAAGGAAATATTTATTTAGGTTTTGGTTTCAAATAGAAATAAGTTTTCAAAATTAAACTGGAATTCCTGCAACTTACTCTACTGCAAAGCAGGCTCACACAGTCTAGCAGCTCACAGACATAACAGCTAGATGCTGCAAAGTAAATTTGCATCCCATTTTACTGGGAACACCTTTGGTTTGCTTAATTGTCCTGGACAACCAATAAAAACTACACTTCTTTCGGATTTATTTGGTTAGAATTGCCTCACAGTAACTTTTGTTCTCTTCCTGCATTTGCATGGCATCCCGCAAACAGGACTACCTGCACTGGGCATAATATACAAAATACACTAGCATCTAAAATTAACTTTTAATCATGAAATTGTAAAGGTATACATACATGTTACACGTTTTCATATTCTCGGTAAGGCATAAGGCTAAAAAGGATTCTGTATGATACTTCAATAGTAATCATATGCATGCCCAAAAATGACTGCTTTTCAGAAAATTAACATATTACTTCTAGTCTTACCTTTTATTTTGCCTTCCTTCCCCCATTTGATTTTTTTGAAGACAAGTTCAGCTTGCCATATCCTACAATACTTTAGAGTAGTTAGCTCTGAAAGAAATTCCCTTCTCCAACTTGCAAACACATCTGCACTCTTTTAAAATGAACTTCATCTCTCCATCCTTAGTTCTTTTGAAAATATTGGGGGTTTTTTGGGGGGTGGGTGTGTAGCAATGGTGTTTGTTTTGGTTTGTAATACATTATGTAATGGTAAGCTATGGAAAACAGTCTGTAGTTGTCTGGCAGCAGCAGGCTACTGTCAAGTCCAAAGCACTAAGATGAACTATGAAAGGAGGAAAGTCCACTTGATTTGCGTAACTGATGCTGATTTTATCCCTGCTCAATGGTGACTTTACAGTCAATAAAAGAAAAAAAAAAAGATAACTAAAAGGAAGAACAAACCTACTTCAGCTTTTTTTAATTTTGTCATTCTTTTTTATGTATAAATGATGAGGTCCAAACCTCACTGGAAAAAAAAAAGCCAAGACTTTCTAACTGCAGGGAAATTACTTCTTCTTTTTTCTTTGCTTTTAGTAGATGCACCAGAAACATTTCACAAAACTTTCCTCACAGAGCACTAGGGCTATTTTGCTGGTTTTGATTAAAGAAAAGCATAAATAAAGACAGTAAAACTATTCAAAACCATTGAATCTAATATTAAAACTATGTATTCAATATTTCTCTCTCACCAGCTTTCTCTACTTTATAAGAATGTAGTTACTCCCACTTACAAGAACTCTGTCCTTTCCTTTCCTTCCCTCATAGGAACATGTGGTTATTTTTGACAGTACATTAACACATTCTGTCAGGTATAAATCAATTTTGAAAATATACTACAGCAAGTTAATTGAGTTTAGGGATTATACGCAGGCAAAAGCAAACATGACAACCACACACACACACACCGAAAAGCACAAAACTCTTCCTGAACAAGGCTGTTGGTGTCACATAGCAGTCGGAAGAGAAAGAAAATTCACCCAATATGCTGAAAATGTTCATAGAAAACTGACATATAAATTGTTTCGTTTAAATGCAAAGGGTTAAATCTGGGATTTATTACTGCCAGTCGTTAAATACCGTTGCCATCTGAAACTCACTCTAAACAAGCGTTCTCACCATTTCTTCCACCAACATAATGGAGCATCCTTCAATTGATTTGGCACCCGTACCAATGGCAGATACATCTGACACATAAGAAACCATTTATATCCTTAGTCTTATATTAATACAGGGAAGTACTGTTCAGAGAGACTGTAGGTTACATGCCAGACTGTAGGTTACATACCAAGGTTGACATGGATCTGGGTTTTACTTTTGGAAAGAGGTTGAAGCGACAACCTGTGGGTTGCAGGGAGAAGGGAAAGGAAGCATTGGCGCTGTGTGTCAGTACCAGCCTGGGCACCGCACCTCCATCATCCCCACAGGAACTCCCCCGTGGCTGTTACACCTTCCCATCGCTGGAAGACCTGGCCAACACTCACTTCAGAGGAGATTCAGGCACTGGTATTTAATCGCTCGTGCTAAAGTCGTGCACAGCATGCTTTAAGACACATATGAAACATCCAGCTACCGCCAACAGCTTTTGCACATTGTGACATGGTGATCTGCAGCAATATTAGCTCTAGGAGCTACTCCTGCCACACTGTGTTGCTACCCCAATGTCTCCTGTGCACAAGTTCATACCAGCTGGTGGCACCACCTGCTTCTGCACTGGGGACCTGCCAGGGAGTCTGACATCAGGGGAAAGGACAAAAATCTCTGTTTCTAGCTCAAGCTAGAAACTTGGTGAAAATAAGCCTGCTTGTGGGAGTGTACTGGAGTTACCAGTAAAAAGGAACTCATTCAGAAAACTATGATATTGTTTAGGGGGCGGGGGGGGAGGCAACAAGAATTTTATCATTATGGGAATATCACATGTCAGGGCTTTCTTGACCTGATCCACTCCTGAACTGTATTCATTGCCAAGCAGCAAAAGGGAGACGCTAGGGAAGCAAGAGGAAGACCACCAAGGATGGTGGAAAGATCCATTAACATATGAGGCTGGGAGCCAAGACTCTTCTGCTGAATCTGGGCACTGCCTGCTGCTGCTTCTAGCTCCAGGGAAGCCAGCAGGACCTGGTGTCAGCACACTCAGTCCTGTAGAAAACACTATCCACTGGATCCAAAGGTGGCTCAGACAAACAGTTAAGGAAAATGAGTTTCAAAAAGCACCACCTCAAATCCAGAAGCCTCACTGAGGATTCTCTGCCTTCCAGACTGGACCCTGGTGGAATACCCACACACACACAAAAAAAAAAAAAAAAAAAAAAAAAAAAAAAAAGACAGAGCTCTCATGTGCCACCTTAGAAAGTGAAGTCACATTAGGAAGCCCACCGTTACTGGACTTGGGAGACAGTATCAACAAAAGAATCAACATCCTGTTATTCAACTTGCTGAGCATCTACCCTCTCAGTTTCACTTGATTAGCGTCACCGTTTTAACTAAATTATTCTCTGCAAGGAGGTTTTCTGGAGCCAAGCCCATAAACCAATGATCCATGAAAAACCATTAGGACCATTTTGTTTTCACAAATTATATAAGCAACAGAGATCCTATCAGTCAGGGCTGGAAGAAATCCACCATACTTTTTATTTCCTTTTTCTTTCCCCCCCACCATAACTCCCCAGTAATAAAGAGCAGTTTTCTTGCTTTTATGTATTTGGCACAAAACAGTCTTTGCTTATGCTAAACAGAGTGCTTCCTCACACGTAAAGCATCTACTCTCTCCTCCCTGCGCTCAAGTGAGCTCTATCCAAACAACCTGAAGACACAGGATGTTTAAGTTCAAAAATTGCTCTCTGGAAGGCGTTAAAAAAAAAAAAAAAAAAAAAAAAAAAAAAAAAAAAAGAGTTTCATCTGTTCCTGAAAAGCAACTCAAAGCGTTGTGGTAGCTTTGCCTATTTTTCATGGTGCAGTGTAACATTTCAGTATAGTACCCATCCTAAGCAGTTTCAGTTTAGGGCTGTGGTGATAACCCAGTAATTGCTCAGAAAAGTTCTTCTAGAAAATCCTTCTGACAGCAACAAAATATTAAGACACTCAAGATGCACATAATTTTACCTTCACACACATTTCAATTTATTCTGGGAGTTCACCTGTTCTCCTCCCCAGATGTCAAGGGCAAAGCTCCTACTCCCTCCAAAAGGAGCAGGACCTCTCTCAATTGTTTGCCTCAACCCTATCAAACACAATTATCAGCAAATTGAAGTAGACTTGACCACTGGCACTGCAACAACCTGGTGGACCACATGGCATCATGTGTTTCTGTTTGATGGTGGCGTTTCCCTCCTCCCAGTGCACTGTTTAGCCAGAACACCCATGATCCCTACAGCTGCTTCCTCAAAGATACAGAGGCAACCCTAATGCTCCTTCTCTCTGGGTTTTACAAAAATGGTTTGATTTCAGTAACCAGTCATCTTACTATACTGAAGCCAGCTTGCTTAAAAAAAATAAATATATATATATATACACACGTACATACATGTGTTTTACATATGTGTATATAAATAAATAAAAATACAGGGTCTTAAAAATATTAAAATTATTATTATTATTATTAAACTATTCCCTTACTATTCCTGACACAAACCTGTGGGTTTTTGGAAGTTCAAAATTTTTCTCATGTGGAAGGTGCTTACATGGGATGGAAGAGTCAAAAGGGTAAAAATAGTTGTAAAAGGGAAGCATTCAACTGTGATTAAAGCACAGAACCTATAGTTAAGTAATAAATAATTTGTTCCCAACTCTACAATTTTCTTTTTTTTTTTTTTTTTTGTGCAAGTAAAGGACAAATTATGTTTTCCAGAAGCCCTAGAGTAGAGAGCTTAACACCTGAATTCCTAAGAATTGGGAATTAGTCTGCTTAAGCCTTCAAAAGTCTGAAGGACACAGATATACTTAAAAAAATAAAAAAAAAATAATAAAAATCGAGACATAAACTGGCACTTGCTACCCCTTGGCTCAAGACCTATGTAAGTCAACTTGCCATGGTCAGGGCCTTCCTTCTCTTCTCCCATCCTCACCTTCCAGCTACAAATATGATAAGAAGATTCTGAGCATCCAAATATTACATTCAACCCAGAGCCAGGTTTTTAAGTTTAGTGAAGAATATTTTGCAACTTGAGAAGTATAATGCAAGTAGACAAAGGTCCCTCAACAGGTATCTGCCACAACAGATCTTTGTCAGGCCATGATATAACACAGCCCTTCAGAATCCTCTACTAAAGCTTTAACAAAAGGCCAGTTTTCTACTGACACCCATCTGACACAGCTAGATACTTTGGTTTTTGAACAGTCAACTTATGTGTTATTAACAAAAATGTCAATAATTCCCAGTATAGAGCATACATATGTATACAAAAATATTTCTTTAGCATTAAGTCTTTTGCATGCCGGAGCAACAAGACTCAATGTATCCTCCCACAGAGTATACTTCTCTGTTTTACATTGCAAAATGACCCACTTCTTTTGACCACAATAAAAAGGGTACTACTTAAATCATTAGATGCTTAGCATTTCCCTAGCAGCCCAAACAAACACCAACATGATTTTAATCTAAACACATGTAGTGATATTACTTTACAGAAATTTTCACTTTCTAGAAGCAGCAGACACATGCTCACAAAACAGACTCCAAATTTATACACATATGCACCCACTCTCGAGTGGCCCAAACTCCCCACTAGAACAGGCTGACAAGATGCTGCTAAAAAAGCCCTCTCTTAGTTTTATACATCAAAATGTACATGCTGAAGTAAATGTCTCTTTCAACTGGAAAAACAGAAAACAGTTGTGCTTTTTAATTTGGCACCCTTAGAAATCTGTTCACTAACAGATAGAAAAATATGTTCAAAACAGAATAAAATCAGCTCTTCTGCTCTGGATCAGGCAGTGAAAAAAAGCTTTATTTAAAAGCCAGGTATATTGTTCCAGCTAAGTGCAAGCCACAAAACTTCAACTGACATTTATTTTGGCAACCTCACACAACTCAAGATAACCCATTCTGCCTTCAAAAAGGGATTTAGGATTGACCACGTTAATGGGACTTTGTTCATTTCTAAGTATGCCAATTCACACAAACTTGGTTTTCAATAGAAAAAGTCACAGGCGAAAACTATTTCAATTCCCCTTGGAAGCAAATAAGCTTTTTGTGAAAGTTGGCAATGTTCCTTGCCTTTTCTCCAATTAAGAGAACAAAGTCGATGCAGGAGAGGTGGAACAAGCTATACAAGAAAAACCATAAGAGTGCAGAACGATCTGTGCTGAAACCTGTAATTGCAAGGACTAAACAACCTTTTTTAACCAAAGCACAATGAAATGGACAAAGCCACAAATAAAAAGTAAGTGTTGTACAGAAAAGACAAAACAAAACGCAAAAGTTCCCAATTCCCCCACCCCAGAGATAAAAAGGAGAAAGACTGTATAAAAAGAGTACAGAAAATTGCTGTTAAAGGGAAAAAGCAATAAATACCAGCATTGCTCCCAGGTCAGAAGGGAAGAGTGAGTGAGGAGGAGTGCGGCAGCACCTTGCATTGCCATTCTGCTGGGCACGTCCTGGTGTCTCACAGCAGTGACCGACCAGCCCCGGCACCCATCGTGCTTGCCACCGATGGCTCGCTGAAACCCACCCTGCTTCCCAAGCCAAAACCACTTTTTGCTGCACTTCTCCAATTCTTAGGAGCTATCCACAACTGATCACAACTCTGAGTCTCCAGATTAGAAACATTTTCAAGGCAGTCGTGTTAAATCTTCCTATCCTCTCTTATTTAAAAATCAGCACTTATCACTACTTATGCATAGTAAACTTTGGTAAGCTTTATGCAAATGTATTGGGGTGTTTAATTCTTGGGGCAGGTAGTACAGATGGATGTTCTTTCCATGACTACAGAATTTTCCTTGAGCTAATTGAAAACAGGCATATTTTGAGTAATGTAGACTACTGCCAATAGTCTTGCAGGGAGGCAATGCAAGAATGATTTATGGGCTGTGAATATCACGTAAATCTGTCTTCAAGTCAAAAGATCATCTCTGCATAGAATAAATTTAAGTACTCAATTATCAATGCTCTTAATTTTACATATTTCCTAACTAAGCAAAAAAGCCCATAGCGTACCATAGCCCTTCTCAGAGGTTGCCACACACCTAGTAAATGGGTATTATTTATATCTAAATGCAGCCAGAAAACAAATGCTCAATTAAAACATTCTTAAATTAGATTATTCCATGCTTTTTTCCAAGTCTTTTACCATCCCATTTTCACATCACCTTAGTGTTCACCACTTTGTGGCCCAAGGGGAAAGCAAGTCGGTTAATCTCCTGGAAGCTAAAAGAGGTTTTTCATCTGTTACAGCTGTTATACACCTCCTCTTTTTCACTGCCTTTTCCAGCAACCATTTTTTATTTCATTTCAATTTGAAGCTTGCAATTTCTGATTGTTATAGAGACAGGAAAAAAAAATAATCATTTTTTTCAAGGAAGTTTTTAATAAACATCAAACATTTGAGCAACTATCCTGATTCCTGGTGGAAGCACACTCCCTAAACTTCTTCTGAGGCACACATTCTTCTTTTGTTTACCATTTGGGAGACACCACTCTTCAGCATCTGGATCTCATTCCAGGTATTTTGTAACTATCACATAGCAGATTTACTTCAAGTAAAGCTGAAGCTATTCTCTCTGCAGACACTCACTGTCTCCTTGACAGATGCAAACTCTGACCACACTGAGCACAGTAGATCCCTATTTGCATTGCAGCAGGCAAATCAACATATATCAATGACTGGGAATGTATTCAGTGAGGAAACTGATATTTTTTTTTTTCTCTCTCTCTAATGGAAAACTGCACTAAATACTTAAAAAAGAAGTTTCTGGATCTGGTAATCTGAGTTAGTCGGACAGTGCTGCGCATGTAAAAACCCTGGGTTTGTAAGTTCATTTTCCTAGTTTGTGCCTAGGAGAAACTACCTAGAAACAAGGTACAGAATACTCTTGTACCCTTGACCAGTTCCTCCAAGGGACTTACGAAAGGAGTAGTGTTGAGTAGCTCTGGAAGAAGTTAAGTCAGAAAGCAGGAACATTAGAGAAAGAAATATGGCATTCTTGGCAAGTTACAAGAAAAAAATGTCCATTTTTGTAAATGATTAATTCTGCATGCCCATTTTAACTCAATAATAGTGGACTGTGCTGATGAATGTCACATTAAATATGTCACCATGTTGAGTACAAAGGTAACTCACAGAGAAGAAGATTACAAACAGCTTTCGATAAGGGTGTTTGGCGGCCATCCCACAATTTGGCAGTAAATCGGGGAGGACAAAGATGAGGCACAGCTGAAGGCAGCAAAAACTGTAGAGACTCCACTCACTTCTACTATCTCTTCTTCACAAGTAATTTGTAAAAAGACTTCTTGCTCTATTTACTTCTGCTGTAAACAAGGGCCTGACCCCTGGCATCGCATCTGGCTAGAGAGGAGTATTAACAATGCACTGAATGCTCTCCATGACCACAGCTCTTGATTTCAGCTGTCTACGTTCAGCAAATATTCAAAAAAGCTGCTTAAATAAAGCACTTATGGGCTTGACAAATTAGCATTTGCATCCGAAGGGTGAATTTCAGAAGTCTCAGTACAAAACTTTGGTATTTGATAATTAAAAGCCACATGTGTATGCACATGCATAAATATGGATGGCTCCAGGTAGAAGTGGATAGATCTGCTTTTGAAATGCTGATCCTTCAGGACTCAATTTCAAAACTCTGAAGCAATTAGAACAGCTGATTTGTAATTACATGCTCACTTTCAGTTTGATAATGGTGAGAAGTTCGGCTAACCAGAGACCCAGTCCTGCACTCACCGCAGCACATACAGCACAGGAACAGAGGTCAATATACGCAGGTACAGCACAGGGAAAGGGACCAGCTCAGCACATTAACAGTGAAATATGCTTCAGAACTGTAATTACTGTCCAAAACATTTTAATTTTTAAGGGATTCTTACAAATCCATAATTACAGAAAAGCAAATCCTCATCATAAAGCAGTGAAAACTATATTCACACAGTTCTAGAGGGAGCACTTCCAGCAGCATGGCTCATTAGAAAGGTATTCTTGCATTAAACACCAATACCAAAGACAAATGTTAATGCAATACCCCAGAGCCACACTGAAAATTGTGTTACGGCAGGAAAGATATACCTACTTAATTTGATCCTGTATCCCTGTGCAATGGAATGCAACGGGAGCCCAAAGATGGTATTCTGCGTTGTTTTTCAGATATCAAGCATAGCTCATTACGAAATCCTATTCTACAAAAGCCACACCATCTACACCATTCAACACTTAACGAATACTGAGCATTATCCTTACCACAATGATTGGGAAGAGGATCCATTTATACTTCTGCCGTCCAGTTGCCTTAACACAAAACTACTGCAAACCTCAACAGTACTTGCTGCTGGTTTTTCTTCTGAAACTCTGCATTTCTTTAGTACAGCTCCATTGCAAAAGGAAGAAAGAAAACCGCCTCAGATGTTTTGCTGGAAAAGGAATATATAGCTATGAACAAAGGTTAAAACTGAAAACTTGAAACTGCTTAGCAGAGGTGTGGCTGCTGAAACCTGACATAGTTGCGTCACCAAGATTTTACTTTGGCAAACACAGCTTCCTGAATTCAAACAAATCTTAGACAGAACTATCTTTTGTTCCAGCAATAAGCAATTATTGCACAGACGTGCTTTCAAGGTCACTAGCGGGAAGAGTAAACTACACCAGGATGTGTCAGTTATAAGTAATGTTTTAAAAAAAGTTTACATCAAGCAATACATATTTAAAGCCTTCCACACTCAGCAGGATGCAAAGTGCTTACTTCCTTCCAAGTGACCACAAATAAACATGAACAAAGAGATCCATAAAAAAAGCAATAAATATTTCAGAGGTTCATATTCCTTTCTATTACACCTCATTCTTAACTAACAAAATTATTTTTGTATTACTTTGGCATAGTAAAACAAAATTAAATGTCTCATTTAAATTATTTTGGTAGAAGAAAATGTTGCCTTCAAAACAATTTTAAGAAGAGGAGAAAAAAAAATAACTAGGGACTTTATTCTCCTTTATATTAGGAACTCTAATACAAATGCATATTTGAAAAAGAAGCATTTTCCTATTTGTTAATGTCAGGCTACATAATCTATATCAATATTCTCCTTAAAAACAGAACAGCACTCTAATTACAAGTATTGTTGTATTTATATTAATAAAAACATTTACATTTAACAAATGCAAAATCAAAAGCTCCAACCACTCCTAGAAATGACACTTAATCTTTTCAGGAGTGCAATAAATACATCCAGATTACTCTTGACAAAAACAGGCATTAAAAGAATAACAAAGAAAAGCCAGTTTTAAAAACAAACATGATAGACAAGAGTATAAAAAAAACCAAACACAAGTGCTTTGGAAGCGATACAAAGCACCCTTCTTCAGGATTTAAAACAACTTCTATTAAGAATAAGGAGGAAGATCATCTCACATTTGTCTGGCAGGGAGGTTTTACATCATTCTTAAAATCGGCTGATGATGCCTGAAGTTAAATACAAGATACTGGACTAGACAGGCCACAGTATGGTCTCATACTGAGGGTCATCAGGTGTGTGGAACTATTACTACAGGCTTTCCTACACAATTGTTAAAAACAGCACTTTCTTTTAATTCACCTGTGTATTCTTCCTTCAGTTACCATGAACTGAATACTGCCAACTGAATACTGAGTGATAATGAAGAAAACAATGCTGTTTCTGGATATTACAAGAATAGCTTTGGTAAGATATTGCTCATCAGTGGTTACTGGATTTTAAGATGCTCTCAAAGCACCAAACACAGGAAAATCACACTTGAAGATCTTGCTGAATGCAGAGCTAAAGAAAACAACTTGAACTGTTAGATTTACTACCTGCAGTGAACACATTTTCTCTCAACTCACAGGCACACACGAGCAATGATTAACTCCTGTAATTCAGTGCAAACAGTAATAAAAGGTGAGGCTTTTCCCCCCCAAGCAGAAAAGTTGAAGTTAAGCACCCTTCCTTTCGCAAGCTTCAGAAACACGTATTGAGATAACACTGTGACATGAGGCCTCCTCACGCCCAAGAAAGTACTTTACATCCATAACATACAGACTTTGAACTGTGGGGTTTCTCCTTGAACACATCTGCACAAGCAATTTACACGTCAAGGATTTTACACACATACTTGGGTAAAAAAGATGTAACAAATCCAGTAGGCATGTAAACTACTTTGTAGACGTGCTCTGTAACACACAGTGAATGAGAGAAGAACACTTAAGTGCATTATAAAGTTTAAAGCCTCTCTGAAAAAATATTTCATTCCATTTGATGCTTACTAATGTCAATTAGTTAGGATTTAACCTGACTATCAAAAGAAAAGGCTATTTCATAATCACAAACTATGAAGCTCCCTATGCCACGAGAGGGGCGTGACCACCAGCCTCCATCTGCACTAGATTAGATGGTTCTCCAATGTGATTTGCCAAAATACCCATGTCCTACAAATTCAACTTATAATTTCTACATCATATTTTGAAACTGCACAATAGATCTCAGAAATCTCAAGGAGTGACAAGAAGATCCAACACGCCCAACCTGACATCAATTAATGTACTAGTGGAGACAGAGTCAAGAGATGTATTTGACAGCTTCAAGACTGACCATTGCTCAGCCCTCAGGTTTTTGGTTTTGGTTTTGGGTTTTTTTCACATCTGAGATGGATATTCGGGTGCTACAGGGCAGATCTCAACTCCTCACAAGCCTTTTCCTTCCTGACAGCATTGGCTGCAAAGTAGCCAGAACTGGGGAGATGAAGGCAACATGGGTCCAGCAGTTCCTAGTGCTTGGAAGCACTTGAACTGCTAAGGCAGTTCAGTCTCCAGTCAGAGAAATTCCTGTTTAATTCTGTTTATATTCACAGAGCTAAGAAACCACAACATCTCCATTGATGCTACAGCCTTATACCAACTTCCTAGAAGTAGGAGAGAAGAAGAGATTCACACGTTCATAAGAAAAGTTGTTTCTGATTAGTTTCCCAAGCAAAAGTCAAGCAACATACAAAATAAAGCATCTGATTTTTTTTATTTTTTTTATTTTTTTTTAAAAAAAAGGAAGTAAATTTATGTTGCTTCCATCTCAGGAGGATCCGACACACACTGAGGTGACAAGCTGCCCAAGCAGTAGGGCTGTACTTCAGAAAAAAAAAAAAAACAAACCAAAAACAAACAATTGATAAGACTACTGGTGAATGTAACCTACACCATGTCTCTCAAAATGGACATGATTTGCTTTTTCATTTATGTTACCAACACATTCAGAGCTGCTTTCTTCTGGGGGGGTGGGGGAAACACAAAAAAACCCCAAAAAAACAACCACAGCTCTGAAATGTGTTTATGACCAAAACCATGATAGTTCTACACTTTACACTTTTCAAAAAAAATCTTATTTACTGTAACACCTCCTACTTGCTACTCACAGGAACATCTAAATCATCTCACTTCTTGGGAGAGTTCTCAGCTGCAGTAGCCTCTGAAGAAGTGGTTTTCAATGTAAATGCTAATTCTGTAAGAACAAGGATAAGGAAAAAAGAGTGGTTGGGAGTATTTCCTTTTCTTTGGATTTAGTTTTGCTGAGTGTTCATTGTTCACAGGAGATATTCTACCTTTCCATTGCCTCACATGCCTTTTTTTTTTTTTTTGATCCCTTGGAGACAACCACTAAGATTAAGAAATCTCTTCCATGTACTTAAAATTTGGTTGCCCAATTCTGGATTTAGAATCTATATCAAGGTCTTCTTTTATCTGTAAACTGAGGTTTGTCCTGCCCCTTTCCATCACAAATTAAGACAGTAATTAAGCCTCTGTAAACCACTTAGTCCAATGTGATGTCCTTGTCTCCTTGTTGCTCATTCAACGCAGGTTTCTCATAAACCTGCCTAGTCTTAAGCAAAGTAAATAACTGACTATTCTTATAGTATTTTTGTCATTTCACCACGTTGCTCACACTGACAGAAAAACACACATTTGGAACAGAGTAACCCCATCATCCTTAAATTCTACCAGAATCATTTGGCATATCCAAATGGTCACGATGGTTCGCTGTGCTTCAATGAACCAGCTTGATCATCTTTTTATTTAACATCCTAAGGTCTGACAGTAATCCATTCTTATTACCAAGACAAAAAAAAAAATCCAAAACCCCACAGAACTATAGTACTTACCACCACAGTTACACCTATTTTTTTCTTTTAAATATCTATTGGAGAAGGAACTATTTCACTTACTTCCTATTTTTGTAAAGTGATTCATTATAAAGTAGACCATCTGCTTCAAAGACTTATCACCCTTGTTATTTCCTTCCCATATGTTTGCCTGATGTATTTTATGGCTTTCTGTATTGGTTTCACTAGAGTTGAATTCCCCTTTTCTGAAGGGCCTCTGTTGACTCAACCTTGGTGTACCACTCTCTCTTCCTGCTTCCCTTTTGCCCCTTCCCCCCCCTGCCCCAGACATACATATCCTTCCTGATAGCAGACATTACTTAAACTTTTATGACCTAAATTTAATTATTGAAGTTTCTTTGCTTCCCAAGTCAAATTATTGATGGCACACTTCTGCCTGAAGGGGTCAAACGGCAGGAATTAAGTCCTCTCTCCACAAATTCACTGGGCTTGTTTGGGCACTGCATTTGTTACCAGTTCACGGATACCACTTCAGCAGTATTCTTGTATATTGGAAAATATCTAGAAAAACCTCTCATAAGTTAAACAGACAAATATCATGGCTTAGTTTCCTTTGTCTATTACAAAGTTTTTCAAAACATTTTTGACTCAGAGCTAATCTGCTTTCACTTTAAATAAGTAAAGGGGGAAGATCGAAGAGGAAGCCCTTTCTAAAATGTTATTTAAAAAAAAATAATCACATCTGGCATGCCTAAGTTTAAATAATTATGACTGATGTAGCAGAACTTGGCCAACACCAATCACCTGCCTCTGTACTTGCTGCATACAAAAGACAGGCATTCAAAACCTCAGGAACCAGTTAGAAGCACGTTGCGCAGCTTAGCTCATCTCACCGATCAGATCAGTAAGTACTACCGAAATGCAGTAAATACCTTTTAATGCAGAATCGTATAAAATAGTGCCTAAACTGGCAAAAAAAATCCCCTCCTCCTGCATACTCAGAGTGATAAGAAACGCAGAGTAGCAAAACACAGAAAGGAAAAGTCTTGTTTGACAGTAGGAGATTTAAATACTACGGCTAGTCAGAACGAAGTATGAGAAAATATTCCATTTACCATAAGCAAAAAAACCCCCAAACCCTAAAGTACACAACTCTAATTACACCTCTGATACTATCTGCATCAGTAATTAGCTAAGGCTGGGAACATTCATTCTGTAGATAGAGGTTATTTAATAATTTTTAAAAGACCTTGCACTCTACATAAAATAATAAAGGTAAAGAGCAATGGGCCCCGTGATTAAGCCCCTTATAATATAATTTGATGTAAAATTCAAGCCACAGAAATTCAAATATTGATTTATATTTATTTAATTTTAACTGCAGAGTAGTAAAATTAATCAGAATATCAAAAGACATTTAGGTATGATATAATTTCTATCCACATATGGATTTGTTTTTTTAACACAGTAGAATTTTAATATAGTTTAACAGAGCACTAACTGTAACTTCAGACTCCCATATGTGGTAATATCTAGAAACCTTTAATTATTTAGAGACAAAAATCAGTTTTGCACTTTTAAGTCTATTCTGTGAACTACACTCAAGTTCAAATTTTCATTCAAGTAGATAAATTAGTTATCATAAAAAGCTTCAATTTACTGTCTCAATTCACTTTGTTAGACATGCCAGTGTTTTACAAAAGCACAAACAGAATTGTCACCTCTTTATGCAAGTTTTGAAAGCACACATATCTTGCTTAAAACAAAACAAAACAAAAAATCACCTTATTCAGAATGAGTTTCTTTTTAACATTCTAGAGGGTAAAGACCTACCTGTCACCTTTTTATGCAAGTTTTGAAAGCACACACATCTTGCTTAAAACAAAACAAAACAAAACAATTCACCTTATTCAGAATGAGTGTCTTTTTAACATTCTAGAGGGTAAAGACCTACCTATTCCCCGGTTCTGAGACCATGAATAAACCACCTGGGTAAAAGTGCAGTTTTCTGTACCAGACCTCCTCTGTAATATTATAATTGTACTCTTAAACATTTTATTCTACTTCCTCATTTTTCTTTTCCAAGTTAAATGCAATCCTGCTTTTTCAAGCAAACATATCGTACAATTCAGTACCTACCCAAAGTGATGTACAGTACCATCACTGCTATCCACTAATGCTTTTCAAATGTAATCCTAGACTGCAACACACAGAATCATAGAATGGTTTGGTTTGGAAGGAACCTTACAGATCATCCAGTTCCAGATCATCCAGTTCCAACCCCCCTGCCATGAGCAGAGACACCTTCCACTAGACCAGGTTGCTCAAAGCCTCATCCAACCTGGCCTTGAACATTTCCAGGGAGGAGGCATCCACAACGTCTCTGGGAAACCTGTTCCAGTGTCTGACC
>NW_010293642.1:36490-38271 GCF_000700745.2 Antrostomus carolinensis
TAAACCGCCCCATGCCCCCTTGTTCTATCACTCCCTGCCTTTGTAAAAAGCCCCTCCTCAGCCTTCCTGTAGCCCCTTCAGGTACTGGAAGGCCGCTATAAAGTCTCCCCAGAGCCTTCTCTTTTCCAGGCTGAACAGCCCCAACTCTCTCAGCCTGTCCTCATAGGGGAGGTTCTCCAGCCCTCGGGTCATCCTTGTGGCCTCCTCTGGACTCGTTCTAACTGGTCCATGTCTCTCTTGTGTTGGGGGCTCCAGAACTGGACACAGTATTCCAGGTGGGGCATCACAAGAGCGGAGTACAGGGTGAGAATCCCCTCCCTCAACCTGCTGGCCACGCTTCTCTTGATGCAGCCCAGGACATGGTTATTGGCCTTCTGGGCTGCAAGCGCACTTTGCTGGCCCATGTTGAGCTTCTCGTCCACCATCACCCTCAAAAGTCCTTCTCCTCAGGACTGCTCTCAATCCACTCATCCCCCAGCCTGTATTTGTGTTTGGGGTTGCACCCAACCAGGTGCAGGACCTTGCATTTGGCCTTGTTGAACTTCAGAAGCATATCTACAATATATTTCCAACAGATTGGCCACAAGTCAGATGGGTTTAGATATTTGTATGCAGTTATTTCCACTGCCATCATCCCAAAAAATGCCAGATGAAGATCAGAGCAATAAGCACTGGACAGACAAAAGGATCTGGAGAGGTTACAGACGAGGTTTACAGACAGCTGCCATCTGTTTTACAAGAAATGGCAGAAGCACCGGAGTGAGCAGAGTTGCACCACACTAAGCAAGGTCCAACTGAGGGGATGGAGGTCTCGGAAGGAAAATACCTGCTTGGAAACAGTGTACACAGCCTTGTGTCTGTGACTATCTTAACAGATATGAATTACATTTTCACTGCTTTTTCTTCTTAATGACGCCATTATTTTTAGTTCACACCTAAAAAAACCACAGTGGGAAATAGGTCAGAAAATAAATAAAAGTCTCAAACACTGGAGCTGACAGTTCATTTATGGAAGTTATATTTTAATCTCACATCTCCAAGCTAAGATTGAAACGTTGAGATCAACAGCTGTTTAGCCTACCGAACAACCATTTTTGCTCCTTTCCGTGAAGCAAACCACGAAACTCACCAAAGCAAAGAATAAAAATATTATTCTACAACTAAAGCAAAACAGAAAAGAGGAATGTGCAGCTATTTTTAAGCACCTCTGTGGAAGTTGTACAAGAGATTTCATACTACAGTTCCTTTAGTCAACTTACGAGCAAGTACATGCAGTAATGCCTAATCAGTATGTGAGGAAGGATGCATTCAGAGCTGAGACATTCTGGCTCTAGCATGCAGAACTGGAGAGACATGATTTCAAATCAGTCCTGTTACAGCAAGTTAAAATAGAAAAAGTTCACAGTGAGTCTTTCCATGAAATGGGTTCATTTTGCTCCACTGCCAATATAAAAAGATATTAGAAGCTGTAGTTCAGTATTGACTCAAATATCAACAAGTGCAACAATCCATTCAACTTGGAAAAGTTACAGTAACACCTTTTTTACAAGTTCTCCCTTCCCTAAATAGCAAGCTGAGGGTTCAAGTACTTCAGTGTCAGAGTGATCTCCCCCATCCTGTACTCAATTCCTTAACTTTTTTTGTCCTGCCCTGTAAACAGACAACAAGACTGAATCATTTCCAAATTAAGCAATACAATAAGCTTTAACTTCCTTGAACTCCAAACCTGCCAAAACACCTATATATTACTTCACTTGTAAATAAACCAACCAAACAAAAAA
>NW_010293643.1:0-14646 GCF_000700745.2 Antrostomus carolinensis
TTTGCCTTTATAGGATTCTCTCCAGCTTTCTCCTTTTGCTCTTACAATTCAGGGAGCATCCGTCTGTCTGCTGTGCGAGCTCGAGGCATCGGCGTTGCTGCCCAGCAACGAGTTTTACTTGACTTGGCAGTTTGGAGAAGTCCCGCATGAAGGGAGCATGAAAAGTCTCCCTGCCCTGGGGAGGTACGGGCAGGCAGGGGAAGCCTGCCCAGGTGTAGCATCTGTCTGGAAGTCTGCCCTTCACAAAACCGCCAATGGACGCCCCATGCCCACTCACAGGGTTTCCAGGAGTAGGTAGAGAGAGGGCTGCTGAGCAACGGCTGCCTAGAGGGGCACAAGCAGGGCTGTTGACCAGCACCCAGGAATACCATATTTTGGGGGGTTTTTTGCTCTGCTCTGGCAGCTAAGGGTGTTCCCACACCTCTCTCCCCACAGATAAATGGTCGCTTGGTGCCATCATGAGTCCTTGGGACATGGCAGCAGGGACCCCCTTAGCTGTCCCTGCTGTGCACACCTCTCTGAATGTCATGGCCCCCAGGGAAAGTGGGAAGGGTTTGTCCACTCCACCTCTCTCCTGGCAGGAGAGGGGCTGCAATTCTCTGTGGTGTCTCCACATCTGACTGTCTCTTTGCAGTGTATTGCACAGTCCTCACCAGGCAGGGTTGTTGAGTATATGGTTAGGGGGACAAGAGAGACCCCAGATATTCTTCAGGAGGTGGAAAGAAGTAAACAGAGAGAGCAAGGGAAGTTTTAATACCTCCCTGTCATTAGCATTTGTCTTGCTCCCTCCTGCAAGGAAGCCCTCAGCACACCCTCTCAGCTCCTAAAAATAATACAGGTGCCTTGGAAGATGAGGAGGAGAGAGATGATGAGAAAGGGGTAAAGCCTCTTACAGTCCTGCAGCAGCAGGTCACCTCCCCTCCTCCTCCCAGAGCTCCTGGCAGCAACCAGCTCTGTCCCATAGGAGAGTACATCAGCTGCACACTCAAACCCGCATCCAGGGCTCCAGCAAGAGCTGCTCTTCTTCTCCCTATAGTCCCCCACCTCTCACCCCTGCCTGTGATTTGTGGGATGAGAAAGTAGGCAGTGGGAGGACCTCTTCTTTCATGTTGGAGCAGTGCCTTGCCTGTGGTGGGCTGACCTTGGCCTACCCAGCCGCTGTCTCACTCCCCCTCCTCAGCAGGACAGGGGGAGACAATAAGATGAAAAACTCATGGGTTGAGATGAAGGTGGTTTAATTAAAGAAAGCAAAAGCCACACACAGAAGCAAAGCAAAAAAAGATTATTTATTCTCCACTTTGCATCTTATAGCAGCCTTCCAATACCTGAAGGGGGCCTACAAGAAAGATGGGGAAGGACTTTTCATAAGGGCAGTTAATGACAAAACAAGGGGAAATGGGTTTAAACTGAAAGAGGGGAGGTTTAGATTAGATATTAGGAAGAAGTTTTTCACTGTGAGGGTGGTCAGACACTGGCACAGGTTGCTCAGGGAAGTTGTGGATGCCCCCTCCCTGGAAGTGTTTAAGGCCAGGCTGGATGAGCCTTTGAGCAACCTGGTCTAGTGGAAGATGTCCCTGCTGATGGCAGGGGGGTTGGAACTAGATGATCTTTAAGGTCCCTTCCAATCCAAACCATTCTATGATTCTATGAAGTGATGCCCAACCACTTCCTACGAAGCAGGGCCCCACAGCCTTGATGCTATGAGAGCACTGCTCAGCAGTAGCCACAACACTGGTGTGTTATCAACACCCTTCTAGCTACAAATACAAAGCACAGCACTAATGAGGGCATGCTGTAGGGAACGTTAACTCCATCCCAGACAGACCTAATACACTGCTGCAGGTAAGACAAGAAATATTGGTAATAAATGAATATAATAGTTACCTTAGACAGACTGCAAAACAAAGGCCAGCATACCTGGCAGATTATGCTTCAGCAGGGATCCTCCCCACTGCCAGGAGCAAGCCATGGCCATTGCATCACCCATGTAACTCCTTAACGCTGTCAGGCTGCGCTTTGTGCGGGAGTACTTGGCTCTGATGTGAAAGCACCACTGGAAATAACGGCTTTGGCTGCCTTTCCCAGGGTGTGTCGGAGGCGTATTGCAGTCTGGGCTGCCCTCCAATGCAGGCAGGAGTGTCTCATGAGAAATCCCAAGGTCCTCTCCTGCATTTATTTTATGACAAGAAAGCAGTAAACGGGATTCAAAGGGATGGGATCACTTTTATTTCAAGACAAAGAGCAACAGTCAAAATGGCTGTTGTCACTCTTAGATATTAAGAAAAGGTGCCAAATAATACCTAAGATAGCAGTGGGACCTGAAGTGGTAGGACACCAGCAAGAGAACTGGTTTCCACTCCTCACCAGGTGGATATTTGTCCTCTGCACAATGGCAAGCTTCAGGTCTGGCATCAAACTGAAAAGGGATTGGGAAGTCCATTAGTTAGCCTCTTCAGAGACTAGGTTTCCATTCCTAGCAAAACACTGGAAATCATACTCTTTCTTTGTGTGCAAGAGCTATTCTGGTGACTTTCCCAGAATCGCTTGGACTTTCTAAAATCTCACATAAGATTAACCTTTCTCAAAGGACTGTAAAGCTGGACTCATGGTGCTAAGAGTGTGCAAACATACTAAACAAACAAACAGTTTTGTGAAACTATACCTATACCTTTTCTAGGTTACTAGTTAACACCTGAAATTCACTTTAGCCACTTCTAAAACAACCCATCATTTTCTGAAGTAGGAAATAGCAACTTCTTCCACCGACTTGGTAATGCATTTTACTGAGACCAAAGAGAGAGAGCCCACACAGCTATCAGTGCAACTCATGTAAACTGGTAATTACAGGGGAAAGTCCGAGATAAAATAATACAATTAGGACCTCCAGGACTTTAGGAGACCCATGGAGCTATTCCCCTGGCCCAGCCTGAGACCCTTGATGAGGCGCTTGCCCAGCCTGCTCTTAACAACCTCCAGCCACAGGAATGCAGTAATTCCTTAGGTTACATCCTTTGGTCCCAGTGCTTAGGTATTAACACCTAAGTTGTCCTGATTTGGGTTAAAAAGGCTCCAGGATAAGTGTTCACCTTCAGCGTGGGTTGAATGGTTAGGGCAGTATTAAGTTTGTTTCCTGGGCCTTAAATTAATATGATGGAGGGAAGGAACAGGGTACTTGTTTTTAACAGATGGAAGAAGCATCTGTCCTAGAGTCTTTGCTGTTATTATTGTTTAAATAAGTCACTCACAACACTGGAATGTTGAAGCCCCAGAAAAGGTGGGCTATTTTGCAGAGGACAGGCAGTGCAAAGACCCATTACAAAAGCAATCTGACACATGGCTGCACAGGCTACAATAATGGTATTTCAAACAAATATAAGACCAATATGAATTTTATTATTATTTGGTTGTGATTATTATGATGATGATTGTTATTATTAGTGTTACATTCTCAGATTTACTTCTAACTGTGATATATTCTGAGACACTCGATCTCAAGTATTTTTACTTTCATTTCTGTTCTTCCTCAAAAGCTTCCATCTCACAGTGAAGGCTGATGGGAGTGCACTGCAGTAGAAATAAGGAAGGTAAGGAAAACCATACCTTAACTACTGATCAATTTAAATGGGCAGCTGAGTTTCTGGTTAAGACTCTTAATGCTTACTTTTTACACTTTATTGGAAAATTTGTGAACAGGAGCTTTCACATCGAAACTAGGTCTGGCTTTAACTTTTCTTTCTGGGTACCTTCTTTAAGTTACAGCCGTACATTAATTCCACTTTTTAAGTTTTTTTGAATCTTATATGAAATGTCTTTCCCTGTGCATTGACATAAAATTTTGCATCACTTTTACAACCAGTAGACTCTTTAGAAAATTAAAGCGCACACATTTTTTCTAAAGGAATATTTTCTACACTTGCTCTCATATTTCCCTTCTATCTGAAGGATGTACAGTCATGCAGTCATTGGATTTATTCTGTTTCCAGGACATTCTGGTGGCTGTTTATCGCTTTATTTTTTGTTTTATTGTGGACATAAACAAGTACAACTTCATGCTATCCTCTACAGGGCAACGAGCCTCTGCTTATTGATAAAAACATCGTTTGAACATGCCACGAGGTGGCACCCTGGTCCCGTCTCTGCCACCACCCACTTGCACCTCCCAGCACCGTCCCTGCTCTGGAGGTTTCAGATTTAATTCCATAGGTTCACATCGTGTCTGTTTAATTCCAATGAGCTATAAAGTAATGAAGGCTTTGTATTGGCTGATAAAGCCAACTTCATGTACAGATGAAGTTGTTTTTAAGCCAAATCATATGCAACGTGTTTCCTTGAGTCCAAGGCTGTACATGGAAGCTTTACAAGCTGTCTTTGAAACAGCTTGAATGTAGCATTTAAAAAAGAGAAGTTACAAAGGGTTAACAGCAGTATGACTCGTATTCTTCAACACTTCAGACCATCATCTGTGGCATTTATACACTGATGATGTATGCCATTACCAGAGCAATGGAGAACCACGTGGCCCTGGACATGTTCATCCTCACAGCCCCTCTGTCAGGGGCCAGCAGTATCTCTGCTTTTCACCTGTACATTTTGAACTGAAGATCATGCAGAAAGTCTGCACCAAGGCAAAGGAGGAAACCAGAATTTCTGCATCCCCAGTCAGGATCCTAGGGCATCAGCTGGCTGGGGAGACAAGAAAGGTCTGGTTTCATTCCCTTCTGCGCTAATTTACCAGGCTAGTGGACTATGGGAGCAGTCTGTGCTATGACATTAGTGCTGTTGTCACCATGGCAGTCAAAGGACACAAACAAGGCAAAGTGTTTATTAAACTGCTGGAGATGGATGGGGAAAAAAAAAAAAAAGTTGCTTTCAGGCACACAATCCCTTCCCCAGACTTTTTTTCCCCCCTTCCTATTATCTCTCTCCAAGATCCTTTCTGTAGAATACTGCTGTCTTAAAACATAACTGTAAATCTCTTTTCTAGATACAGATTCAATATGGAACACCTCCTGGACAGTAAGATAAATGAAAGAAACATAGCAACCTCATTTCAAATCCTGCTAGGACTGTTTAAAATGACAGTTTGAAAATGTACTCTGAATCATGTTTTAAGATAAATTATTTTATCCAAACTGAGGCATGTTATTTAAGGTGATGGTAACGAAAGTCAAATGCAGATTTAATTACCACACACAGATCGAGATAATACTATCCCAGGACCATTTTCCAAAAAGTCCTTTTACAGGAGCAATTGCCATGTCCTATTAAGAAGTGCTCTGATCATGAAATTATGAAAGCTCTGATCCTTTTAAATGCCTGAACTTTTTCCACTTACAGGCTGAAAAGCTGCTTTCTAGACCCCTTTTATTACTGCCTTGTGGCTAAAGTCAATCATTACCTTCTGCTTTTCCATGCTTTGTTTCCCATCTGCTCTTTTGATTAATCACATTTTAGTAAACTATATTGACAATGTTATTATGCTGTGCCTAATCTTTGTCTTGCTGGCAGGAAAATGGAGCTGGGAAGTGCCAGCTTCCCCCAAAAGCAGGAAAATAATAACAGACTATAAACTGATATTGCAACACATGCTCTGGCTGGTGATGCTGCCTGCTGTGTGCAACAGGGAATAGCAGTGACCCAGGCGAGCCGAGGCGGCTGATGGAGCGTGGCCACGGCAGGGTGCCTTCTGCAGCTCTGCCGCCGAGCGGCTGTGCACCCAAACTGGCCCCACATCCTTTGCAAGGAGTTTTTTTACATAAATGACAACTCTGTATTCCATAAATGGCATAATCGTTATTGTGTAAGCTGCAGTTCTGCACAAGAGATACAGCAAAATAAATGAAAGAAACAGGAATGATCTTTCCCTCTGTTTAGATAAGAGACTGTCTGTTTAATTGTAACAGGATAAAGTTTTATAGCATATAATCTTCGGTTTGTTCCTTCTCTACCCCAGGCTGGGGAGAAAGTCTCAGCTTCAGATCTGTTTGGGCAATGGCCTCGGGTCAATTGAAATGGAGCATCTTGCTGTAGCCTGCTGGGTGGCTTTCATCCCCCAACTATACTGCACTCACCTCCCCTTAAGCAAGCAGGCTGAAGCTGAGCATGAAGCACGTGAGATGACGAGTACAAGCTCCTATCACCGTAACTCCCCTGCCTGCTGCAAGGCTCACAGGGAGCCCTGGTGTGCATGCCAAACCCAGTTCTGAAGTGCTCACCTTTGGGCATCCCACCCCGACCTCCCCAAGTCTGTGTTTGGTGAGAAAGGACTGACAGGAGCTGCTGGCGGCTCTGGCTGTGAACGCAGGCAATATGCACCAGCCCCCTGCGCTATGCCGTACTGACACACTTCTTCAGAAGCACAGAAGTTTAGGAGAGGCACCTGTCACCCCTGCCTACCTGCTTTCTTGGAACTCTGCTGCTGAGCTGCTTGGAGTGGGTAACTCAGGCAGGCAAGGATCACCTCACCCCAAACATGGCAGTGATTCCCCCATGACAGCTCAGGACAGCAATACTCAGAAGTAGCACCTCTGCTTATTCATTCCTATCATGTTGGTGTACTTAAAGATACTCCAGCACTTTTGAATCTTTTTTTTTTTTTTTTTACCTACTCTCTATTACAGTTTGCTGCTTTAAGAGTAAAAAAAATATGAATGGTTAATAGTAATTTAATAAATTCTGCTTCTCCTCTGGTCATATGGTTTGAAGGGGATTTTTCTTCCATGTCACCCCTTATGCCATCAGAAATTTGCCTCCTTCACTAGCATCTGGGCTCCAGGACAGCTACTATCTTCTTTTAACTGAAGGATTATGGTAAGGGCCATTGACCCTAGTTAGGGATGCTCACAAGATGAACATGAGTTGGGAGACAATCTTTTCCCTGGAGTCTGAGGTCTAATTAGACAAGATTAAGGACAAGAAACTAAATAACACTATTCCCACTTTACAGGTAGGCAGCCAAGAAGCAGAGTAATGAACAGTTGTACTTCAGACGTGTTTAAGCAATCAAAAGGAGTTTGACACTTCCTATTTTTACAAATCAGACCAATGAAAATGCATCCTCTGCAGTTTTGGTCCTGCAGGGCCTTCAAAGCATGAATAACTTTGTTTATATGAATAGTCCCACTGAAGTGGAATAGTTCCTCTGAGTACACCTAACATCCTTAGTCCGCCTGCAGGATCAGTCCTTAAGTGCATATTGTTTCTGAACTAGCAGACTGATTTTGAAAAGTAACAGGGAGCCCTCGCTTAGCTGAAAAAGTCATGCACATCAATGATAGCTAAAAAATATCCTCTAACATGCCCAGCATTTCTTCCCTTAAAGGGAAATACACAGGAAAAAAAAAAAAACCCCACAAAACAACGGATTCTCTATTTCTCTTTTTTGTCTCCACTTTCAACCACTGGCACAGAAATACCCCACTGCAAAAGCTGGGCACACAGGCAAGCAGGTTTTACATATTTATATTGAATTATTACTTCTCTATTGTTTTGTTGGTGGCTACTGCTATTGGGCATCCTTGGGTTTTGACGGTCACATCAAAGGAGCTGCTCTGGCGTGAGAACCGGTCAAAGTGAGCCAGATAATTCATGGATTTATGACTGAGGTCGGTTCCCATGATTGTCAGTGGGCAGCAGCCGCTGCTGTGTCGTAATCCTCATTCTCTCGGTAAGGCACATACTGCCTTAAAAAGGTTTAATGATCCAATAGTGATTTACTAATGGGAATCTTTCTTGTGGGTTTAGCAGGCCTTGAAGGAGGACAGGGCAGCACATGAAGGTCAGTTTTCAGCAGTATTGAGAAACGTTTTTATATTTGTTTTGTTTTGAGATTCCTGTTTGTAGTATTTTTATCTGCTAAATACAATAAAAAATTGAAGGGACAAAGTCATTGTAGTTGGGCAGGCATCAGACCTGTGATAACACGGGGAGGGAGGGAAGCAGACACTGGTGATGTGATGGCAGATCACCGCTGAAGACCTGAGGTAATTATCAAAAAACACAAACTTTGGCCTTTGTGATTGACAAAATGAAAAGAGCACGATGAGAGAGACTGGGACAGCCTGGTGAAACTGCAGCCTTTTGCTGTGGTTGCAACCCATTTGCCTTTCCTTTCTGTCGGGAAAGCAGGGAGGGGGCTGCCCACTGGGATGGCTGCCCAAAAAGAGGGTAGGAGAGGGAAAAGGCAAGGAAGGGCTTTGCCTACCCAGAGGAAAGGAGATGCTGCTGGCGCCCGTGGAGCCAGAGTGCCCCGCCGCCGCTTCCCCTTGCCACCCCGGGTGCCTCTTCAGAAAAACAAACCCAAGAAAACCCAAACAAAATAAACTCCCTTCTCCTCCACCAAAATACATTTAGAAAGCGGGAGAGGGAGAGGGAGAGGGGGGTGGGGAGAGAGACAATGTTATTTTATTTTAAGGCTTGTATATTAAATCCAAGTGTTGTGCTGGGAAGTGTCATTAAAAACTATTTGAGCTACCCACACACAGCACACCTCATCTCGTCGGTCTAGTTACAAAAGTGTACCTTAAATGCATAATATTTTGTTTTAAACTCCCCGAGGGAGAATCTTTCTCCTCAAGAAAAATAAAGTTACTTGGCAATCTGATATATGAAAAAAAAAATTAACCCCCCCCATAATTCAGAGTTAAAACTAAGGGGAAAAAAGTGTAGGCCTTTAAGTAATTGTAATTTTGTCACCTTAAGTTTATGCATTGCCTTGTATTAGATTTTCACCTACCACACAATAATGCAGATTACTATCTATGGGTATTCTTTACAGGTAAAACACTTTTCTTTACATCTTCCAGGAATATACTGTTTTCTGGAGCAGCAGATCCCCTAGAAGAAGATCTTGCAGTGTAACATATATGGAGATGTGGACAGTTAGAAATTTCCCAGCAGGCGATTGCAATCACAATTTCAGTGTTGCATTATGGTATTTTTTTTCATCCTGAAGATTTTCCTTTGTCGAAGAGAAAAATGCTGAACATGGACTGTGTGGAAAGCAAAATTAAGTCAACACCTCAGAAGGGCTTCCCTGTAATAGCTCTGTTCAGATAAAGAGCATCTAAAACTAGCTTTTCTTTAATTCAATATTGGCAGCTATAGCTGTAAGAAAGGAGCCTGCCTCTCCAGACCATGAAAGTAATTAAACTAAACACATTTTCTTTTATTTCCCATATTCATTTCCTTTTGCTTCTGATTTTTTCAGTTTCTAGGGTACAACACTAATTCATGTGTCCGCACTGCCACCACGAATGCAGAAAAATATCCCTTTAAAAATAAATTATATTGACATCATCTTATAATCACGACCACTGCTACAACCAGAGCATTAAGAGAAATTCTGAAGTTAGTGTTGAATGAGCCCACTGCAGGTGTTCACTGGTCTTAGTTTTACAAGATGGGTAGATGATAACAACACATTATCATCAAATGCTCTTGACACCATTCTCTTGTTTCTTCAGGTGAGAAGGAGGCAGATTCTTTAAAAAATTAGTTCACAGATGAAAATATTATTAAACTTCAAGTCCAATCTCTCCACAGATAATGCAAGATAGAGAAGGTTCAGTTCTTTGGCCATATGCATTTAGTGCCACTCAAGCAACCTTGGGTTTCCCAGCCATCTGCACCTGGCTGGTAGAGGTGACATGTAACACAAGGGAGACCTGCACCTTCCATAGTCATAGTTGGAGCCCAACTTAGAATTAACCAAATATTTAGGCAACTGAATGTTGACTAATTGATTGTATTTACACATTAATAGCACTTTACAACTTCCAGTAGTAGCAATTACCAGCGGAAAAAACAAAAACAAAACCCAAATAAACAGAACTTCCCCCCCCCAAAAAAAAAACCAACCCAAAAACAACAACCCCAAACCACCTCTTTTCAAGTAATTATCTGTCAAAATTTGGTTTTATTTGTAAATCAGGAAAGCTTGGGTTTACCCTCAAATTGAGATTGCAGCACTTCCAGCACCTGCCTGGTGCTCCTCTGCTTATCATTTATGGTCATGGTCAGATGTGTTGCTGTTGTCATCACTTTTGAAAGACCTTTACCCATTACCCCCCAAAACACAAGTCTTTGCTGTGTAAAATGGTGAAGCAGAGGAACAGAGCGCAAGTGAGAAATTCAGCGTTGAGTAAAATTACACTCAGGTTCAGGCACAAACGAGGCTGGGCACACACAGTGTGCAAACAAAGCTATACCAGCTTCTTAATCTTTTCTCAAAGTTGGACAAACCTACCTGTGACTATTAAATCACTCAGGTCCTTATTTGTGTGATCTTAGGCTGTGCCTACAGAAGTAGATGACTAATGAGACTGCTGACTACGGAGCTGGTAAGAGTCCACATTTCAGTAGTATTTTCTTATGTAGTATCTCTTCTGATGAAAAGACGCTTCTGACCTTTTCCTGTTATGGAGAAGAAATTTCTCATTTACAATAGCCCTAAGAATTTGCCAATATCCATGTCCCAGGCTTTGGTAAATGCCCTTTATGAATCTCATGACAACCTGATTGAAGTATCATCTTTCAGAATAGCTGCAAACAAACATTTTGGAGGCTCACACTAAGGAGGCAACAGCATGAGCTGACACCTCCTGGCAGTTGTTCAGGCAGATGTAGTCACAGCCAGGATACGATTATTCTGCTTTGAATATATGCATTCAGCCCTTGGCCACAGTAGCTGGTTTTTCTTCTGGGGCAATACCTAATGCCGGATTTCCTCCACTTGAAATCAGAGCAAAGGGAGGACAGGCAGCACCGCCTCTCAATTGCCCATCTCCTCTCTCGGGTAACAATCTCTTGGTGCTGTGTGACACAGTTAGTCCCACAGCCACAGCAGCCTAAGTGCTTTTTATTTGCACTGCTGAGGGCTAAGGTTTCGAGCCTGTTAATGCTGAGTGACAGAATTGGTTTTTAGCATTTTCCTCTTCCTGAAAAACAATCTAGGAAATTGCATAACCTCCTTTGATCCTCTTGATAACTGGAATTTAAGGTTGCAAACCCACCCATTGAAAAGCTAGTCAAAGCCAACTGCTTGCTGTTGACCAAGCAGCCTGATTTGCTTTCATGTGCTATGATCTAGTCCTAAATTATATAAATTACAAACTTTCTTCTTCCTCCAGATCCATGTATCATCATATGCAGATAAAGATAGAAAAGGGCTGAAGTGAGACTGTATGTGCTGCCACGAGTCCTACCTTTTGGATCTCAGTTATGCCAAGGAAACAGCTTTCCCTTGCTCTGTTTTAAAAATTGTGCAGAGACCTGCACAGCTACAACCAAAGCCATCAGAAGCTATCACCCTCTGATGTCGTTCCAACAGCACATGTGAAATATGCTGCTTCTCCATTAACTTCTCGCTCAGGAAGTCTTCATCTGCTATCACAGAGGTAACATTCCCAGCAGAAGCTCAGGACTAAACAGGCATGAAGGCTGAGCTCCTGTGTCATGTGCTGGTCCCTTCAGGTGATTCAGATTAAAAAACAAAACAAAACAAAACAAAAGAAGAAAAGAGAGGAGACATCAGCAACTCAGCTTGCATCAATTTGGCCTGTTTCATGTGAATGAAAGTAGGATAAGCCCAAACACTCAGGCTGCAAAAATCCATCCAGGGTGCATTGCTTCAGGATGCTAAAACAACTACGCTTTCATCTAACCAGTCTCTTAAGAAATATTTATTCAAACTCTCTTTTTATAGAAAGAGGCAAAATGTTTCATCTGGGGCAACAAATGGTAATGTTTTGGGGCACATCAATTAGACTGAAGCCCTTAGGTGGAACCAAGGCAGTGGCTGCCCATTTTTAACATGATATGATACATGGAAGACCTCCTACCAGGATCTTAGAGGGCAGGTTAATAGTTAACAGCTTACAGTCAAGTAGGGTTGCAACCTGCTCTTTTTCATGTAAAGAAATCCCACTTTTTATCTACTTGCCAGTTCACTAATGTCATCTTTATTCTTGAAACTGCTCGAATGGAAAGTGAATGGCACCTGAACCGAGTGCTGATAAACATGGCAATACTGCAGTGCAGCATTTATGTCCTGAAACAGAAAAAGTCTAATTCCCCCACAAACAACAAAACTTGAAAGAAGATCAATCATGATTTACAGTGCAGGGGTAGGGAGCCTTCTTCCCACTCTTCTGTCCATTTTCTCTGTGGGACAGCATGCTGACCAGGCAAATCACAATCCCTCCTCGATCCCTCCTCGCCTTGGGGCTGGAGACCAGCTGATGCCGGTGAGGATGGGTGACATCCTTAACACTGGGGAGAAAGGATTGATGGGGAGCGAGACACCAGCTGAGGCTGCATTCCAGAGAGGGATGAAGTCTCTGACGGAAGGGTGGTCACACCGTTTCTGTGCCTCAGTCTTGCCATCTGTTAATTGGGTGTAATAATCTTTCAGTGTCTTTTGGACATGTAAGACTTTGAGCTCACCCTTATGGGCAGAGCTTTACACACCTTCTCCAGACAGGCTTTGCAGATCTCAGATGAAACAATAACAAACCCTTGCCTCATTTAGAACTGGTAAATTAGAAGGCCAGAACAGGAGGTAAAAACTACCCTCTCACAATCCAGATATTTCATTACATCATTGGCTTAAAATTTTCCCCTTCTAAACACAGGCCCTTAGTGAGGATCTGAAGGAAAGCTGAACCTATAAATCCCAACAATATTTTAAGCCTCTCCAGGATGGAGAGACAGGTTTGTATCATGAAGTGTACCATCAATGCAGAACCAGTTTACAAGCCTGAAAACCAATGCTGGTTTACTGATTGCTTTTTTCTGCCTATTTCAGAGCACGCCATACGAGACGGGATCCCTGGCTGAGCAAGGGGAGCAGGAGAGGATGGAGCAGCTGACGGGCTCGTTACCAGTGGCAGAAACTAATCCTGAGTCCACAGGTATTCCTCTAGAGCAAACAAGAACTGCAACAAATCATCCATAAAATGCAGTCAAAAAGGACTTCATTTAATTAGTGATATGTAAAGACTTTTGCATAGAAAAAAGGTTAACAAAGTAATGCATAAAAGACCGACTAGGTACAGTATTTTTAAAACAAATATTTTAAAGTATATTTTGCATAATGTTTAACATTCTCAATGCTTATTGCTTTCTCCACACAGCAGAGAAATCAAGTGCATAATAATACATGCTGTGTTTTATTTTTTTTTCTTTTTAATTTTTTTTTACATAAAATCTCTAGTTCTTGACTGGTTGTATTAAAATACTTAGGTTATTTTAAGTCACTGTAATAAAAAAAGAAAGCAAACCATTTAATGCAGCACTAGTTGTCTGGGTATTGACAAAATAATTTACTGACATACCCTTTAATACATTCATTTTGGTTTGGAATCAAACCCACATTACAATGTTGGCATGTTAATAGCCAATTAAAAAATGTCCCTACCGTAACTTCATTCATACCCAGAGTGATCGTTCTCCCTGTAGTTGATAGTGAAAAGAAGAGGGATCTTGCACAGAACTGGCTAAAAGTAAATGTCCAAATACAGTTAAATAAGTTAATTTTAACTCTTGCAACATGGAGTCTCTTGTACTGGCATGAAGCAACCGTATCTGAGTGCACTTCAGGGTGAGTGATACTTCAGGGTGCACGACAAATTCACTGTTTGTGCAGATAGGAGCTAGCACCATACTTCAGCCATAAAAAAGGGTGCCTCAAGGCTCACAGGCAGTGCTGAAACGTTCATTAACCCCAGCACTGATATGATAATTGCTTTTACCAATGCTACGCTAGATGTCACAATTTGGCAAGTCTGTACAAAGAAAGTGAACTAAGGGAGTGAGAATTAGGTTCCTGTCAAACTGAACATTCTTCCTCGGCAATCTTTTGGCTAAAAAAACCTCTCCACTTCAAGAGCACGCTCTTGCCTGGAAAGCTATCCGAGTCCTGGAGCTGAACGCAGGATTTCCCCTCTCTCCCATACCATTTCCACACCTGTGCAATGTTATTTGTTTTAGCAGAACACACACACATATATATAATTTTTTAATTATTATCTTTTCAATGTCAGGCACTTATGAAACTCAAACTCTTTTTCTAGCCTGGGGAGACTTGGTAGGTGCAATCCCTCACCTCTCTGCTGAACAAGGATGCATAGCTGGAGAATTATTAGTTCTAGTGTCTACGTACTTCCCAGGAAACCTCTACATGCCGACCGATATGGTCACGCTGTTTCTGAAAGCCACTGCTGCTCCCTCGAGGTGCCTCCAGCACAACAAACCGAGAAGAAGAAGAAGAAGAAGAAACCATCCCGTGTCCTCTCGATGCCTGAAAGGAGGACAGCTGTGCCATTCCTCGGTGGCCTTGCCAGCACCTCTCAGGCCCTCTGGGTGAAGGTGGCCCCTTGGCCGTGGGTGAAGGTGGCCCCTTGGCCGGGCTGAGCAGGAAGGACGTGCCGAGTCCTGGAGCCCCGTGCGTGGGTGTGGGTGTGTGTGGGGGGTGCGTGTGCACGCGCGCCTGTGCTGAGGGAGAGGAGGGAGCCGGACTGGGAAGGGCGAGGGGGCACTTAGAAGGCTCCAACTTCGGTCCCCCAGGGTCGGTAGGGTTTAGTGCTGCCCCCGCTACCGGCCTGCTGAGGGCTGGCGGTGGCTGATACAGCCAAGGGAGGGGTGATG
>NW_010293643.1:14737-14949 GCF_000700745.2 Antrostomus carolinensis
GCGGCTGCCGCGGCGTGAACGTTAGCCGAGAGGGACAAGAGGGAGGTAGAGAGAGGGGGGACGCAGGGAGCGACGCTGCCAGCGGAGGGGACTCTGAGGGCGGCGTCGGCGTGGGCAAAGGTGGCCGTGAGAAGCGCAGAGCCGTGGGGCGGCACGTCTGAGGAGAGTCTGCACGCGGCAGCGTCGGAGCCATGGAGTCTGTTTGGCTGCAG
>NW_010293643.1:15037-24560 GCF_000700745.2 Antrostomus carolinensis
TCCCTCTGAGAGGCACAGGTACTCAGGTGAGACACGAGCCGAACGCGCAGGGGGTCAGACGTGTCAAGACCTTCCACCGAAGTCAGGTACCTCGCGACTTCTGTCAAGCACTCCCGGAAGCCAATGCTCATGAAATCCATGGCCAGGGAATGAGCGTCAAAATAACCTGCAAGAGGAGGGCAAAAGATGCGTTGAGTATCGTGCCGGCTTCCCAGACGACGTTAGGTGAGACGGCTGACCCGGTCCTCGCTCAGCTGCCACATCTCCCATTTACGGGTTAAGATTTGCAACGCAAAAAGGTTTGTTCTCTGATCTGTAAATTATTTGTGTGACCATCCCTGTAATGCAATAGGCTGCAGTTGTTTTTTCAGACAATACACAAATGAAAAGAATTAAGTCCATAAGTACTCGTGATACTTAAGAAGATATACGATGCCTCTTCTGAAATTCCTCAGCAAGCCGCTGCAGTGCAGTATTGACCCTGCGCGTGTGTGCGAACCGGGCGTTTATCCACACAAAGAAACAGGCTGGAGATCAGAGAGCCTGCATGTGCTGCCCTGCCTTTTCTTCCCTCCACTGGCATTCCCAGTAACGCCCTTAAACTATTTCTCGACATGGTGAGATAGTTGTTGCAACTGCTGCTGGGGTCCCATCTACTTCACAGAGTCATTAAGACAATATGACATACGGTGTTATTTAACTGCAAACTAAAACCATCTTGTCATGACTCTGCACACACACAATAAAAAGCTTTACTGAGAAAACGTTTTATGTAATGCCATCGCTAATTTGGAGATGGAAGACTGACAGTCATATGGCCCATGAGGTATTTCAACAAACAGCAACTGGAGCTCCACAGGCTTGGGACAAAAAAGCATTTGAACAAAAAATCTGTCTTATTAAATGCACATGAAAAGATATTCCCTTTCTAAAAGGGTCTAGCATCAAATCTACTGCTTAAGTTGCAGCTCCTCAACTACAAAAACCTATTCCAGTTTTTGGAATTTTCCTGTTTTAGTTTAAAAGTAGTCTCCTTGGGGGAATAATGTTCCATTCTCTCCCAAGGTGGCATGGTGCTTTTTCCTCTTGCTTTCAATGACAATTTTTAGTTATGCGTGACTATGATTTGTATTAGTATATGAAGATCAAGTGCCTTTATTATGGAGGAATGTGGCAGCAATACCTGCATTAGGCCTTGCACTCTCTCGCATGAAATAACCTCAGTCCTCAAAAATGCTAGCAGCTTAGATAGTTGTTTTCACTTTTTATCAGCTTTCAAGCAAGAAGAGAGCCTTTCTGTCGCTGCACACTTGCATTATAGAATTAATTTGGGCGCATTTGCAGATGTCGCCCCAAATCCCCTGCCTGCTATATACCACTCCTTGCCAAATTACGACAGTGATTTTTGACACAAACTGCCTTGCTCATCTGAGGCTTTGTGAAACCAGAGAGAAACACCGGCTCGGCCAGCAGATGGGTGGGCATGAGGGATCGAGGACTCGTCTCAGCAAGCTCTGACTCCTCGCAGCTTTTTTCCTGCCAGGTCCACCGTGACCAAGCAATGTGTGGAAACACCACAGTTTGAGTGAAGTCCTGAGAACCAAATGCCAGGCAGGCTGGTGTTGGTGAGCTAGCAGGGTACCTGCCCGGGTGCCAGCCAGCCTGGTACAGGGACTGCTCTGCGCCGCAGGCTCCAGGACCTCCGGTGGCTTCAGAGGGGCTGACATGCAGCCAAAGCCACCTCCCAGCTCTGGCCACCAGTCAGCCAGCCTGGGAGTCCCGAGAGTGCACGGCTTAAGCCAGGGCTTCCCGGCCTGCCTGCCTCCTTCTCTCCCTCCTTCCCTCCAGACTGGAGGAGACATGGGGGATGTGGTTGTCACTGGCTTCCCCTGAGTCTGAGCTGCTGGCTCTGTGATGAGCAACCCCAAAGCCCTGGTGATCCTGGCTCTTCTCAGTCTCCTATTGTGGCCAAGACATGAAAACAGAGGGAAGATGAGAGCTGGCACTCCCAATCTCCATTATGTTTTGATTTTGATGGTTATCTTTTCCAGGTTTCCCATTTGCTGGCTTCCCCCTTCTGAGAGAGACTTAAAAATGTTGTTTCTTTCCAAAATCCAAGAACATCTCCCACCACCACCACCCACATGCATACACACCGACCTTTTATAACAAATGGGAAGTCTCACTTTTCCTTCATCTATCTTGGTAACCCACCTGCTCTACACACAGGAAACCCGCTAAGTCATTTGAGCTATATTACCCCATGCTGCTGACCAAGGTGTCAGTCACCCAAGCTAAATCTGCAACGAAGCTGCAATAAAACAACATTGAGGTCTCTGCAAGCTACTTGCTGTTGACAAATTACTCCTCCCCTGTGCTTGCTTGCACGGTCAGCAAAAAGCCCTGGCCCCAGGCCAAAATAATAACTCCATGTAAACAGGAAACCACCACCCGCACCTGCGTCGGGGTGGTGGAAACACGGAGTCCGCACGGGGTTTCAGGGGCAGCTGCCTGCCTGCCTGTGCAGCTCCGAAGAGCTGAGAAGAAACGGGACCCACATCGGGTTTTCTTCTCCCGTGCCCTCCTCGGGCTCAGCACGCTGAGCAGCAGCCAACTCCACCCTGGCTTTCCTAGCCCCGGGCACTCCTCATCGTGGGTGTCCTCCATTTCTGTGTGAGGAGGAAGAGGATGAGCTCTCCCCAGCCCTCAATGCAGGAGAGTCTAAGGGTATCAAGACCCATTTTTCCCTGCTCCGAGAATAGCTTTTGTCCACAGGAAAAAAGATGCAACTCATTTTTTTGCTGATCCAAGAAAGTTCCTGGCTCAGAAGATGGCTTACAAAGTGGGAATAACTACACTTGCAAATAAAACAAACATCTGCCTTAAAAAACACTCTAAGAAATTATATTTAAAGCTCTTACTTAGGTTGCAAACTAAAAGATTAAGTAAGCAGGAAACGTAGGCTTAAACTTTGCCCGGTACCAACTTGCAAACCTCTTTTTCTTAAAGTTTCTTAATCCATGCAGTGAGATCACTCTTATCTCTGGGTCAGAAGGAGAAGAAAGTCACAGTATTTGTGAAGTGATCAGGTGTTACACTGATGTGCCACCCGCTGTGGACATGGTGTGGAAGGTGGCTGCCGGCATTGCCTCTCCCCGCACCCTGACGTTTCGTCCTTCTCCACACTGCCCTCGGTCAGCCAGAGGCACGCTGGTGTCAGCTGGGGCAGGGAGAGGCAGGGCAGCAAGGGCAGGCCAAGGAAGGGACTTCAGGACCAGGACTGCTAACAAAATCCGGCTTGTCTGGCCACAGCCAGAGGTCAGGGCTCTGCCGACACCTCTGTCCGCCTGGCAGCTCCCATCCCAGGCACTTCATCCCCTGCCCCGCTAGCCGGGCCACCTGACCTGACCCAGTTCTAAAATAATCCCCTGCATACTTTTTTTGGGCGGGGAGGCAGCGCAAGGAGGATTCCTATTAAATTAGGGCTCCAACTGGGTTCACCTCCCAGCCCTCCCACTGTCGGTGCAGACGTCCAAGGGGTGGGAGCTGCTGCGGCTTTTCAGGGGAACGAAGTGCAGCGTGAAGCGGAGGTCAGGTTGGGATAGCAGAGCTGCAGGTCACGACGGCAGGATGAAGCAAAACAGCCACTGATTCCCTCAGCAACTGAGCGTCAATCGCCCCGTGCACCAAGAGAGACAGAGCTTGTGGAAAGCCAGCACGCAACCACGCAATTAAAGACAGCACCATCACAGACACACACGAAGGATCTGAATTCAAATTGCACAAGCATGATCTATTCTGGCATTTCGTAACTTTCAAGAGCGTAATTTTACAAACTAAATAGTGCTTCTTAAAGGATGCTTTTAGATATAAAAAAACAAATTTCTTATAGATTTAATTTTGCACACTTTCTGAGGAATCAAGAGATAAGTCTGTTACATGAAGGGCAAGAAAATCCCCTTCACCTCTTACAGAACAAGTTATCCATAAACTTTAAGCTTAAGTGAACCTCTAGCAAAAGCCTCTTAACACCTAGAAAATACGTACGTCAGCCTGGTGTAAATTTTCACAAATAACAGGACACCAGCCTTCGACATGCTTTCCTACAACCACCTGTTGTTAAGCATGCACTGATTTATAAGTTGAATTCTGCAACTGCTGCAAGGTACAGAGAGGAGCAGTAATTCAATCACGGGCTTAAAACTTCAATCAAAAAAGCAAGAGAGAGCAGCAGCAGCTTCTTTTGTAGCCTCTACCTATATGGCATAGCGGGTCAATGAAAAATCAGCTGGTTTCCATTACAACAACTGGAATCATAATCAGAGTTGATGGCACGGGATGCAGTACCGTGCTTACGGCAGGCCAGTGAGTTTTTCACTTCAAGTAAGTTCCAAAATCATGACTACACAGAATACCTCGTGGGTGGCTGAAATCATTTGGCCTCCAGCCTCGGGACTGTCAGCTTGCACAAGCGAGGTAACGCTCGGCTCCTGGCAGCCGGCTGATCTCGTGGGTCAGCCAGCGCCGCCCCTGCGTCACACCAGCACCCACTAACAGGGAGCTACCCAGACCGCTGACACACAAATAAAGGATATAAATCTGAGTGCAGAGACCTGTCTGCCCCTCTGCCTTATCAGATACCTGGAGCTCCACAGAGCAAAACTGGGTTTTGTTCTGGTGAATGAGACAGTCTAACCTGGCATTTAAAAGTCTTTCCAGAACAAAGAGAATACATAAACAATAATGAAAGTTCCTCTTCATCCACTTCCTTCGGAATAGCTCCTGGATAATGAGGTTTAGCATCGGTTTTGTGCTACACAATTGTTGCCACAAACCTCCTGTTTATGTTTGGTGTTTGTGTATTTGTTTTGTCTCCCTGTGCAGATTTCAGTGCTCTTTGGAAACCCCAAACAAATCTCTGACTGGGCTGCCTGTGAATGAAGCCTTTACTCCCACAGTGTTATGAAAGCAAACACAAGCCCAGGGTCAAGTGCTTCTTTTGTCCCAGTAGTTCTTTCCCACGAGTTCAATCCTGCCATTAGCATTGATTTCCACTCCTTTAATCTGGAAAGGCCTATCACGGCTCCTCAAAGCACTTTTTTTGCCCAGATTTCCCCAAATATTAGAAAAGAAACCGTCATTGGCTCCTTACCTTTACCTCCTGTTGCCTGCAGCATCTTCAGATGATCCACTGTCATTTGCAGTATTTCCGCTTTTTCTAATTTGGCAGATCCCTTTGAGATAAGAGACTCGTATAAATAAAGGCTTACAAGTACTAGAAACTTTAATTTTATATACTATCCACTGAACTCAGCCTTATGGTTTCAATTTCCCTATCATTAGGATGTTCTCGGCTTAATTCTTTTGTGCGCATCTGCCTCACAGACTTTGTCTGAGGACTAACGCCGCATCCTCTCCAGCGATACCAGCAGCAGCAGCACAGTTTTGCTTTATTAAGGCTATAGTTCAGCGTAGCTCTGGCCTTCAAGATAGTGTAGAGATTACATCTTCATGAAGTGAGAGAAATACATAACTTTCTGGACTTTCTTTCTGACAAGCAACACAAACGTAGAGCCGGCAGTGCAGTGAGTGATGAAGACCCCGGAGCAACATTTTTTTATTCTGCTTTTACCAGTAGGTGTCCCTGTGGACACACACCCCGAAGTCTCCCTCTCTCTTAATCGACTATTAATTTTCGACATGTCATTTGGCTGCTGAATATTCTATTCTCATTCTTGTCTGAAAAAACAACCACACAGTCCACTGTATTTTAAGCTAGTGAGAGGCCTAGTTTGCAGGGACATGAAGCTAAATACTGTGAAAAAGAAGCAGTTTAGCTTCTCTTGTCGATAAAAATCTGCTACTGAGGGTGGCTCACAGAACTACGACAGGTGCTGGAAAAGTATAAAATACAACTCAAAAGGTAGTATTAAAATCTTACTCTCTAAATAAAACTATTTTGCATGGCAGCATTTCCTTGAGTATCAGGCACACACCCAGATGACTGAGTTTACCACGCAAATGTGATTCCAGTGCAAGAGGTCATCCCTTGGCATCAGTTAAAACCGGGGCTACGCGAGCTTCAGCCACCAGCAGATCACATCCTGCAAGCCAGATTCTTCTCTTATTTATCATCTGGGCCACCTCATTGCTGTCGGCCATCCTGCAAGCTCAGATGGCTTTGCCCAGGTTGCAGGCGTGCCAGTTGGGGAAGGCTCCCACCCACCTTCCTTCGCAGCCCCGCTTCGCTGGTGCTCCCCTCTGCAAGGGACTCAGGGGAGCAGAGCCCTGATGCGTGGAGGGAGGAAGGGAGGGAGGCGGAAGCGAAACTAAACCTCCAACTTGGAAACCTCAGTGAGCTGAATGTCAAAGAGCTGGAAAAGGACCCGATGACTTTGTCCTTGGCATATTGCAGAAAAATGGTGGGGCTTTCTAAAGAAAATACAGCGCACGCTCATTTTTACGCCAACACCTTTTTGTTGATCCCTTATTGCTTTCAGCGCTTTCCTCATACAGAGGTTGGTGCCCGTGTGAATTTTTGGTCAGAATTCCCCATTTTACATGCGACTACATCCTGTACTTTTCCCAGACTTCATCTTTTCCATAGACACAGCACAAGCCGTCTCAGTGAGAGTGACTAATAGCTAAAAACTGCATGGCGCTGGGTAATTTCCAAAGGCTCTGTAGGACTTGTTTTATAATGTTTGTGGTTTTCAAGAAGTAAACAATAAAATGGGACAAACAACTGTTGTCTCTTGCCCCTGTTTATCTAGCTGAAAATATCTCTGTCACTCCATTTTGCCAGAACCTATGGAAGGGCACAGTTACAACTACTAGTTATTAAAAGCCTATGGCAGGTGACACCAGTGATGCTCTCACCACAATTAGAATACTTAAATTTTCTTGTTAGCTTTTGTTCAGACCAGGGATGTAACAGGCTTAATACCGTGCGGTGCTTGCCACGCAGTTACCACTGATGTTCAGCACCTCGCAATTCTGCTCTCAAATTTTACTTTCTGGTTCTTATCTTACTACAACAAGGAAGTCAGGTTCTTTATTTTCAGTTGGTTCCTTTTTATTGAAACGTAGCATCAATTGCACATATCCATAGATCTTCAGATACCTCCAGTAAAACAGGAACAAGGCTCAATATTGAATCAAAACCACCCCCAAAAAATCAAGATATGGATAAGTAAATAAATAATTTAATGTTAATGGCATAAACAAAATGCCCTTTATTACAGGACAGATTGTATTCTAAGCTTTTGGTCTGTAATTTCACGACCAAGGAGCTGAACCAAAGTTATCTGGATCCTTCCAGCCTTCTCACTGAATACTTTCTCACTGAAAGTCTTTGAACATATCACTGACTTCACTAGTTCACGTGACGTGGGCCTATTCCCTCTCTTAATGTCCTGGTTCTAAATAGGCATTTTAAAATGTGAATAATCCAGACTGCCTGTTCCCTTTTCAGGAAACTGGATCCATCAGTTTGCAACTGAAATTATAGATTAAAAAATAAAGGTTTCTTAAAGTAGGGGTGAAGGAGATTATATTTAAAGGTTTAGACAGAAGGCTAATTGACATACAGGTTTGGGGGAGTCGTGTTAGGTTTGGGTTTTTTAAAAAATATGGAGTAAAGCACATTTTTAACAAAACCACTACTGGAATTCATCGAAAGAACAGAAGCAACATGAACACAGTTACCCTTAAGGGAAAAACAAAGCCAAAGAATGGAAATGTTTTTCAGCCTTATAATGAATTATGTTTCTAATGGTTTCACCACAAGAAAGCATTTTATTGCAATGCCTGCTTTGTGCCAGATCAGGACACATACAATATTATTTTAATGAGTTTTACAAGAGAACTAACATTGCCAGATGAGATACAGAATTTAAAAAATAAAAAAGGGCTTACTTGTTTTTCAAAAGCAGTTGGCACAAGCCGCCTCAGCTCTGATAAACTGTTATTTATACGATCACGGCGCCTTTTCTCTATAATCTATTCCCAAAAAAACAAAACACATTAAGTTTATAAAAAATGTTGAAGGGCAAAATCACAGCACACATGCAAACTGTCACATGGGAAAAGAATTAAATGCAACATACCCCTCTTCTTTTCTTTCTGGCCATAATCTGAGATGTTGTTGTTGGGGAATTTGATCGAATGACAGAACTATTACTTTGCCTGTGAAACAATAAAAGTATGTCAGGTGTTGCACAACTAGACACTGCTCTTTGAAGGCACCTTAGGTCACCATATTAAGTATGCACAGTTCTTCTCATGCCATTTTCAGTGCTTAGAAGACATGCTTTGCACTGCACAGTATTTTTAGAGAGACAGATATTTCATTTTCGATTGCCCCGGCATGCATTTTGAATTGACAGAACACTCTGTTGGAAATAAAGACCCTTTCTGAAGACAGCTCACTGCCCAGCTCAGCTTGATTTCGTTTCCATTGCATATAAAGCCCTGCCTATCAAATGCAGCCTGAAGAACCAAGTCCAAAACCACCATCTCTACAGGCTGACAGCAATGCTAAGTACATATACCCAATGCAAAAATCCATATCCTCTGCCTGGCCTGCTAGGTTTTGACATTCCTGCCCGTTGTTACACTGCTACACCAGTTAACAGATGCTCAAGTACAAAGCCAGTACCCAGCCTGAGTCTGCTGTGTTGTCCTGCATCAGGAACAGAATTCAAAACTCACTTTTAAAACCACCCACAAGTCAAATAAGTCTTTATTTCACCATGAGTGAGCAAAAAATCCAGTAGCTTTTGATACTTGTCTAGCCACTGGTGCAGACGAGACATGGCTCTGGTGCATGTGCCTCCAAATTGGCCAGAGACAAGGGTTGAGGAGCAACGTGGTGCCCACCGAGCTCCCAGGCCAGACCTCCTTTGACAAACACCTTGGCTGGCCCCCAGCTCGCCTGCTGGGCTCGCTGAAGTTACCATCCCACTCCTGTGGATCCCTGATTACTTTCCACAGCTCATTTCCCACGGGTGCTGATTCCCATCGGTTGTTTGGCCTGCTCAGGAGCTATTTTGGAAAAGATCTGACTGAAAATGGCAAATTAAGGGGAGCTCATGAACAGCAGCCTGGTGGCTCACAAGCTACTTGAGGGCTCCGCTAGCGTCGAGGCTGGAGCAGCTCGACCGTGGGGCAAATTCTTGGGGGAGCTGTCAACAAGCTGCTAGGTGACCTGGAGGGGGACAAAACCGCACCCCGCTTCGCACTCGGGGGGACGCCACCCGGTCCACCCCTCCCCGACGGGGCGGTCGGGTTTCCCCGTCGCTCTGCCCCATCCCGGGGCCCATCCCGAAAATGCCGCCGCCCGGGGAGACGGCGGCCCCGGGGAGTCGGGGGTGCCCCACTTACCCCGAGTAGTTGTTCTCACTCCCCACGTCTATCGTCTCGTCCATGTCGCTGTCTGAGGTAGTTTCCTCGCAAGGTCGCTTCATCGTGGGCACAGGATGCGGCGCAGTTTATAGCCGGGGTGAGGGTAGAGAGAAATAAA
>NW_010293644.1:0-1257 GCF_000700745.2 Antrostomus carolinensis
TGGTCTGAATCTTGTGATTGTCCTATGCTAGAGCAGGAGTTGGACTCAAAGATTTTTGTGGGTTCCTTCCAACTCACAACATTCTATGATTCTGTGATACTACGATTTTATGAACATCAATGTTTAAAAAAAGGCTTGTGATATTCTCAATTTGCTCAAAGACATCATTTGGAACTAGTGTAATCTATTGACAGCATTCACAAATGTCCATTGTGTTTTACCACTATTCACATAATCTTCTCCTCATTATGAAAGGATCATCAACACCCATTTGTTTTCTGCCATAGAAAACAAAATTTTCATAATGAAAAACATGGTTTTACAGGCTTTTAATTTTTTTTTTTCTATACACAATAGAGACATGGCCTAAAGCATCACATAGATTAAAGTAGACTTAATTAGTTTAGTTGTGAATTCAGTTAATTGTTAGCTTTCAGCTTAATAAATTGTTTAAGTAACACATTCTTAGCTATTGAATGAGGTAAATATCTCTGTGAAACGTATTATTGGCAGATTCTGACCGGCAAAATTATGAAATATGCTATGTGCTCAGCTTTCTGGTCAAAAGGAGAACCTTGGCTACTATCCTGTCTACGCACGCCCACATGTGCTAAAGCACAATTGTAAATGAAGCGTGTAAATTGAAAATTTTATAGACAAACTGAACTGTGGCTTGGAGAAGGAATCCGTCTTAAATTAGTAAAATCTAGTAAGACTAACAGGGAGAGGACAGAAACTTTTTGTCCATCACCAAATGTTTTCACACCTAAAAATCCCAAGGGAATTTCCAAAAAGATTCACTCATTTCACTGCATTCTGAAGGTCTCCTCAAAAGAAAGTTAACCCATCTAAAATACTATAATGCATTAATCATCACATATATTACTAAATGCACTACTTTCTAATCTGCACTTTTTAATTATTTTCGCTGCTTTGCTCTCTTTCCCATTTCTTTTCACCCTTTTGCTGTCTTTCCTATTTCTCCTTCCAAAACCTCCTCTGGCAATGAACAGCATCTTACATAGAACACTAAAAATATGTGACCTAATGAAGAAGCTGTCCTCCAGTACTTAATCTGCTTTAGCACTGGAATTTCACTTCAAGGTAGAGCTCTTATCTCTGATGCTTAAAACAAAATTAGAAAAGAATGGAAAGGAACCTCCATTTTCCCCTGCTGGAGAATGTCACTGAAGCTGTACAAAGCATTTCCAACATATCAACATTTACCTAGAAATAATCCATACCTTTGAGTTCAGC
>NW_010293644.1:1275-1976 GCF_000700745.2 Antrostomus carolinensis
TAATTTCCACTGCTTAGGTTTTTGCTGATTCACAAGAACTTAAAACTCAAAACACGATTAAATAATAATAAAACCTGTCTGAAACTTGTCATAACTTTTTGTGCAACTTTAAAAAGAAAAACTAGGTAAAAATTTATTTGCAACATATTATTGGTGAGTTCATACAGTGTACAATTGCTTGTAACAGTAGATAAATTGTAATATCTATTGTTATATAAGATCACTGAGAGCATAGCACTGGATTTAGTAGCAGATATTTTGAAGAATTCCCTGCTGAATTGTTCTCCTAACTTCTTTTTGAATCAGTTATTGCTGCTGGCTATTCTAGGTACATTCTTATATTTTGCTTTTCGCTGTCATATATAAGCAATTCCACTGAGGTCCTAGTCACTGCAAGTAACATCCATCATGTGTCATTTGCTTTGGCATGATGATCTTTCCTCACCATGCCCTTGTTCATTACATTCAGTCATTTCATCTGGTCCTAGATTAGACAGCATTTGTGGTCAGAAACCGTATGTATCGGAATGCTCATTATAACAAGACCTTTGAACACTTCTATTTCCAATTACGTCTTTTGAATGTTCATGGAAGTGGTTCTTTAAATTATCACACATAATCACGTGTTCTCCACTGCTTAATATGTATTTTTCTACTGAACCACATTTAAAATGTCAAACAAAAACAATAGACAATATGCA
>NW_010293644.1:2006-65080 GCF_000700745.2 Antrostomus carolinensis
ATTTCCCAAAGTATACCTAAGGCTGCAGATGTCTGAAATATACAGTAACCATGACTAGGCTTCTGAAGGGCTGTAGGTTAAATGTGGAAATTCATATGAACATGTTCACTTTTTATGTTACTTTTAGACATGTCAACAGGTATGGTGCAATCTGTACGCAAATAGTTATCACAGATCATCACAGACCATACACTACTTAAACAGTAGCTAACAAAAGCAACCACTTAGTAAAAAAATGGTGGACCCCTCAGATGTCTGAGAAGTAGTGGTTACTTCGTACTAGTAAGGTGTAATGAGATGATAGATAAATAAATCACATTTCAGAACAAGATTTAGAAACCAGTGTATGAAGACTGTACTTAGTGTTGTGCTAAAGCCAATGAATGGAATTAGGATATTATTAGGGATCTATTAATAATTCTTTGTAAAGGATTGGTAATTTACCTCAAAACCTACGCAGGGAAATCTGGAAAATAGTATACATTAATCCAATATTACATTCTTTGAGTTTGACATAGGACTAATTTATGGTAAACTTACAGCAAAAAATAGTGATTGGTAGCAACAGGACCTCACAGTTTTTCAGGAGTTAAATCATATGAATCTCCCTCTTTCTTTAGATACTCACAAGTGCTTCAGAAGTTGTTTCAAAGTAATATTAATAGTTCTATGAGTTCTATTGCTGCTGGAGGGAGACTGAAAATGGACATCCCTGGGAACAAAACTGTAAATGATGTTACATTCTTTCTCCCTGTATAAGCAAAAGTAGTTAGATATTAAAAATATACTTCCCAAGAAAGCTGAATTACACAGAAATAGAAATACTCATTCAAAATGTGTATCTGGGCTACATTTAAACTCCTCTTTATAGGAATGATTATGGAAATAACTTTGCTGAAAAGCCTCAAGGAGAAAGTAAAGCACAAAACTGTGTGTTTAAATGAAAATGGATTTAAACTTGAAATATGGGAATTGTTGTCATTCAACGATTTAGCAATATAATAATATTTTATAAAGGCTTTTCAGATCCTTCAGTAAAGGAATAATCTGACTCTGATTCATACAACAGTTGTTACTTCATAGAGTTCAGACTTAAGTATATTACATTCCTTTACACTTACTTCTGGCACTAAAACCCAATATAATTATAACCAGCTTTAAGATCTGATCAGTGCGAAACCTCTGTCTTTTCTTTACATAATAACTTTACCACAACTCAAGTATCCATGTTCTGATGCAATTAATCTAAATATAATCAAGTAAATAAAACAGCAAAAGAAAACAGAACTTGCACATTAAGAATGAACCACATTCTCTGGCATTTACGTACTTTATAGCGTGAAATTAAAATAAAACATGAAATCTTGCTGTGCATGTGCTTTACTCACATAGTTTACCACACAATTATACAATCATTATACATCAATATTTCACTCACGTGCTAGCCTACTACTACTCAATTAAGAACGTAAATTTATGTAGTAATGACTGTTTCAAATCCTTTTCATGCAAAATACCTAGACAGCAATATTCCTGGAACAAAATGGTGCAGAAAACTCAAGATATAACATACAATGGAGAGGAAAAGTTGATTGCTTTATATTTAGAGAAGGCTTGATCCAGAAGAGATTGAGCAAAAGCAGAAAACTAGCACATGCTGTGCAAAATATCCAGTTTTTGTAAAGACTTTTCAGCAAAATACTTTGTCAATAACATATCAATAGATTCATCTATCTGATCCTGCTAGATACAAGTAGCTCAAAAAGGTGAAAATAAATGACCACAACACCAAAGGACCTCCAAAATAATGGCCAAATCTTATAATGAACAAACAAACAAAAAGGAATAAAAGTTTTTCAGTGGGATATGTTTGATGCAGAAAAGAGCATAACAAGCCTCTAAAGCTATGACTTAAGTATCCTGGGACTGTTGTCTGGTTCTGAGATGACCAGCATGGAAATGCTTGTGCTGCTGCTGCTAACTCCAAAACAATCAGGTCAGGACAAAGCACATCTAAACTGCCCACAGGAGGTGACCTCTGGTCTGCTCTGACTACTGGACTGTACCCACGAGCTGCTTGGAAAAGTGTTATCTGGTCTGGGCCAGAACCATGCAAGGGACAAATCTAACAATTTGACAACACAGACAATTTGGTTCCAGTGTCTGGAAACATTCCTTGGCGCTGTTTTATTTAGTATAAATATAGCCTATGTTGTCACTAGAGATTTGCTATTGATAGTCAAGTTATGTGGAAGGTATTTCAATGATATGTTTATGAATGACAGTACAAAGTCTTAATATAAAAGGCAGATCTCTTAGGGAAGCATTGAATAGATTTCACCTCTTAAGAAGCAATAGTTCTTTACAGCATGTAATCAGAAAAAACCCTTGAAGTCTCTACTAATATAAAAGGTACCAAATACACCTTTCTGGGTTTATGAAATTATAAAGTGAAAAGGATATAATATTTAAAATAATATATTAACTAATTTATTATTTATTGTGTTGATTTTATCATTAAAATAACCAACTTCAGTTCAGAAATATGAATTTAAATAATCAGTTTCTGAATTCAGATTATCCCAAGCTGTGTGTTTTTAGAAACAAAACACCAATATGTCTGTGTTTACAGGTTAGTCTATAGGCTTGTCAGACATGTCCAAAGTAAAATATATCAGGTACAAATTTTTCAAATTATTAAAAGGACCTCTTAGACTTCTATTTATGAGATAATTTATGCACCAAATAAAAAAAAAAATACTAGAATATAAGCCATATGTGGACATTTTTTTATTTATAAGGAAACTTACAAGTTAATGAAAAATCAAGAACAATAATATTATATAAGTAACACACTCAAGGTTGTAAAATAACATCGGGAGGTACATAACAAAACCGTAGAACTAAAGGGGAAAAAAACAAAAACAAAAAAACCCAACTTGATTGCTTGTGGAATGGAATTATAATAATGGCATTATTTTTTTAAAAAAAAAAAAAAAAAAAAAAAAGTTTACCTTCTTTATTCCAGACAAATAGGTTCAAATTTGGAAACTACCAGTCCTCTTCTTCACTTTCCTCAAAACAAAATAAACCAAAACAAACTCAATTTAAACCTACTTCCACATAAATATTTAATTCCTCTCTCTGAAATATAAAATATCTTGTTTATTTTACATTTAAAAAAATGAGAAAGCAACCTCAACCTTTCTTTCTATTTACAGAATAAATAAATGTTACAAGTCCTTGGCCAAGTTGTCCTCTTGTAGCTGTGCTATAGGACATGCAGAAATGGGACAGTACATGTTCAATCAAAGTGATTATATTACCTGAGGTTTCTCCCTCAAATTTGCAGCTACCAGCTGGAAAGTAATGAAATGAGGTTACAAGGATGAATACAATGACTTCCAGAGCTACAGAGGCACTCCTGGAGGTTCCCCCACTGACAAAGTACTTTAACTGGCAAATATCTCCTTTTGATCCGATACTTTAATATCGGCAGATAAAATGTGGTTTACCTGTTACTAACCAGACCTACCCTGGACACCTAAGTCATGATAGAAACCAGGTCCTGGGCACAGCACTTCTGCTTCACAAAAGAACCGAGCAGGCAGAGTTCAAGTTGGGAGGGATCTCTAGTCCACCCTTGTGTTCAAAGCAGCACCTGCTGCAAGATTAGTAAAGACTTCTCAGAGCTTTAGCCAGTGAGGACAATTTCTAGGGATGGAGAATGCATGGACCCCCCAGGCAGCCTATTCCTGTGCTTGACTGTCTTCACAGTGAACAAGTTTCTCCTTCTATCTATGCATACTGCCAAATATGCAGTTTGTTTGCTCTACATTGTTCGCTTAGTAAATCTAGTCTTACTAGTGTGAATGTAGACAAACTGTATATCATGTTAGCTGCTTATGTTGGAGCTGGACAGTAGCTGTCCAGGCTTAATGCACTCGCATCTTGAGATCTTTCCATCTTGAGATATGGAAAAATAATCCCTTGTTAAAAATTAAGAGCATTTGAAAATGCAGTGATCCAACGTATCTGCAGCTGCTAGTGCTGTTATTTTTAAGGAGACACCACTGTGTCTATAAATGAAAGAGAGAAGAAAATAAAAAATTGCTTCTATACAATTATTCAACCCTCAAAATAATACAGGAAATATGACTACATGCAAGTCATCATGCCATCTTTAGGGTTATATAATGAAAATAGTAAACAACTTATTCTCATCTACCAAATTAGTTTAAGTACAAGAGAAGATATTTCACTTTGTCAGATGTGAATACATAGGGATGTTGAGGTAGGATCCCAGTTTTCTTTGTGACTTGCTCTTAAAATGAAGTTTCTACATTTTCTAGGCTACTAAAAGTAACTCTTGTAAAGAAAGAATGCCTGCTCGGTTGCAATTTTAAAGTTCTTTATAGATGACAAAAAGACTTCATCAGCAACTAAATACCATTTTCAAGTATTTTAGCATGTACTACAACTTTTTATGATACGGCTTCTAAATTAGAGAAATTTGATAGTGTATGTGCTCAGGTTTCTGGCATCATTGAAAGATTACCTGACAACAAAGAACCAATGACAATTAATTTGGTTATAAACATAACTTTTATCCGAAAACATCCCAGAACAAAGCAGAAAAGAAATGAAAAATAATTGTAAAGATGCAATCATGCCCAGTTAACCAACTTCAAGTCTTGCTTTTGGGAAACAAAATTATTACATCCTGATCCACTTAATTTTTTTCAGAAAAAAAAAAAAAATGAAAGAAAAAAAGAAAGAAAAATATAAAAGAAAAAGGAAAGGAAAGGAAAGGAAAGGAAAGGAAAGGAAAGGAAAGGAAAGGAAAGGAAAGGAAAGGAAAGGAAAGGAAAGGAAAGGAAAGGAAAGGAAAGGAAAGGAAAGGAAAGGAAAGGAAAGGAAAGGAAAGGAAAGGAAAGGAAAGGAAAGGAAAGGAAAGGAAAGGAAAGGAAAGGAAAGGAAAGGAAAGGAAAGGAAAGGAAAGGAAAGGAAAGGAAAGGAAAGGAAAGGAAAGGAAAGGAAAGGAAAGGAAAGGAAAGGAAAGGAAAGGAAAGGAAAGGAAAGGAAAGGAAAGGAAAGGAAAGGAAAGGAAAGGAAAGGAAAGGAAAGGAAAAAGAAAAGAAAAGAAAAGAAAAGAAAAAGAAGGAAAAAGAAGGAAAAAGAAGGAAAAAGAAGGAAAAAGAAGGAAAAAGAAGGAAAAAGAAGGAAAAAGAAGGAAAAAATACATTTTTGTGGATCTGTAGACTGCAGGAATGACAAAGTTTGGCAAAAAGAGAAAATGCTTTAGTTATCTGAGGAATATAATGTAGTTCAAAAATATGTGATTTTGTGTTTGCATGCTTCAGAAATCTTGTTAAGGAATAGTTTAACGTTTTATCTAAAAATCACAGCTTTTTGAATTTCTTTAAAACTTATTGAATTACTTAGTCCATTCATACATCAACTGGAAAAAAAACAAAAAAAAATTCTTGTGTAAACAAACTTGGGCAGATTCTGGAAGCCAAATTTAAATTAATTTCAATTATGTGCATAAAGAGTTATGAACTGAAGTTCAGAAAGCAGAGATGTATTGAAATGCATTAAAACTGAGAATATGCACCAGTTGATACTAAGTCAAAGCTAAAAATAATTGAGAACAGTGAGAACTGTGAAAGCTGTTAAAAAATATATGCAAAAGAAAAAATTATATTCAATAACAAAGGGAAATGGTGTTTTTCTTCACCATCCCTTAGAATAAAACATATTTCCATAGTTAATATTGTTGTTGCTGAAAGATGGTTATCAAGTACTTCTATACAAAGTGGCCCAAAACGAAGATTGATTGATTATAATAAAAATATTTTAAAAGGGAGAAAGAGGTATGGCTAGGGACTCTTTTAATTTTCATCACAACATTATGTATCAAGTTGTTATGTTCTCACAGGTATCATTAAAGAACTTTTGCAAAGGTTCTCTGAGCAATACCTCCAGCCAAATATAAAAAGTAGATTGCTGAAAACTAAAAAAATATAACTTTTTTGAAGGAGCCAGCAACTTTCTTTCCTCTGAACTTCTGCACAGCTCCAGTAAGTAGTGTAGTTCAGGACATTGGTAGGCCAGTCACAGAAAACTATAGAGAAGGTAAAATGCTGTGTAAAACCATGAAATGTGCTTTCCTGTCCTTCAGATCTGCACTAGGCTCACCACTGAACTGAGGTGAAGCATGAAAAGAGGTCCATATTCCCCCACCTTATTCATTTCTAGGCTGAATCTAGCCTTGTAAGCCAGTGTGGTGTCTGGTTATATAAAATACACTGAATCAAATAAACAAACTGGAAAGCCTCCATAATACACATTTCTTTCACGGCTCTCAGACCATGGCCTCAGACTTTCCTCTCTGACGTGCCCACGTAGAAGCTTTTAGTCTTGATGAAGGCTGAGAAGGCCATTTCTGTGCTAGCCTGCTGCTAGGGGAAATGGGAAACAAAATTTGTACTGGTGCCAAAACCGCCAGTACAGTTCACTTAGAGAAACCAACAACCTAATGCAAGGTCAGCTGTAAAAAAGTATTTCTTCTAAACAGAAATTTATTTCTTCTCTGTAGAAATAAATGACTGAATGAGAAAATAATGTGAAATATGACAAAATGAAGCATATTTACCAGTCAGATCTTACCTAAAGAAGGCATGGTGTATGCCAGCTCAAAATCAACTCTTCATTTACAATTCACAGGTTTTTTGGGTTTTTTTTTTTATCTTTCTGTGCTGAATATTTAGAGTTGGAACTTATCCAGTTACAGTTACAATGTTCCTAAAACTGCTAAGGATGTGATTATTCACTGATTTCAAATAGAGAAATACATACTCACCCAATAATAGTCTGTAAATCTTACACTGTATTAAGGTACAAGTACATTGTGTTATGTTATGTTGCCTTGTTCTTGGTATATAAAGGGAAACGGAGAGCCTGTAATCCATTCAAGTTACTGAACAAGCAATCAAAATCCCTGGAGATACCTGACAGTCCAGCAGGACCTCCTTACACAGAAAAACCAATGATGATGACAACAACAAAAAACTTAAAAAATAAGCACTCTGAAATAATCCACTTCAGTCTGGATAGATAATTGGCACAGGATAACAGAGTTACCATTACTTTACTGTGTTTTCAGTAGTATGAGAGATGATGGCTATTTTCCAAGTTGCAGCCAAGAGGATGGAAAAGAGAGCCCAGAATTACAGGCAAAAAAGTAATAAGATTCAGTTAGATACTGTCAGATATTAAAAAAAACAAAAACAAAAAAAAACAAACCCAAAACCCTAAAACAACCAACCAAAAAAACCCCCAAACAAACCCAAACCAACAAAACAAAACCCTCATAGACATTTGCATTAAATAGAAGCAAATTCTTTATGGTTTATAAGACAACTGGAGTAGAATTCATTATAACAAAACTAAATAGCCAGATATGAGCTAATCAGCTACTCACCCTAGGTGCCTTTTATAATGAATGAAAAATAAGTTTATCTAACATATGATTCATTTCTATGTAAAGAAACAATCTAAAATAGGTCAAATTAATTATGTGCTAAAGTAGACATTTTTCTCTTAAATATAAAGGCTAGTCATCTCTGATGAAGATGTGTATGCTCTAGATATTTAAAGCTAGACAAGATGAATCCCAGTCAAAATGACTGTTTAAGACACCAGTAACTCAGTTATAAAAATCCAGCATATTGAAAAGATTTTATTAGATTATTCTTAGGTATATCCATTGGTGCTTTAAAATAAATAAATAAATCTGAGAGTCCTTACTTCTCCTTGAGAATGAATCTGTGCTACACAAACCTTTGACTATGTGTCTTATGTGTCAGTGTTTTAAAACTGATCAAGTTCCAAACTACCATCTAGCTTCCACTTTAAAATTGCAGTAAATTAAACAACAGTTCTTAAGTTGTCTCTAAGTGACTATAATTAAATCTTCACTCCTAATGATGTCGTCCATTCCAAGGACAAATTCAATATAGTAAGAGGTGTAGGAAAGGAGAATTTTAACAAAATCTTATGGCTTGGCATACAGCCATGTGTAAAGGGCACACATTATCACTTCAACAGTTTCTGCAGGAGCAGCTGGAAGACAATCCGTCTGGAAAGGGTACAGATGAGACATAGTAAAAGATACAAACACCTTTTCTTATTCTGGCCCTCCATACACCTTCAACTATTTAATCTTGTAAATAAATTCTTGCTTTGTCAGAGGAAGTTTAACCAAATTTTACTTTATATATTTTATTCTCAAGCAAGCTGTAGCCATGATAATAGACCAAAGATACTCAAAATTGCGGTGTGTGTCTAAATCCAGGTATTAATAGATTCCCTGAGATTCCTCCAAGGAAGCTCTTATCCTTAACTCTTGTTAGACTACAAGGAATCCACAAAGCCTCCTCTTGTTAACATGCCCAGGTAAACAAGGGATGATAACCATGGGTAGGAAAGTGAATCTTAACAGTGTGTGTGAATGGAGTGTCCTATTCTGAGAAGATTTTGCCCCAAATCAGAGACCCCTGAAGAGGAAATTATTAATGAAAGGCTTTGCATCAATCAGATTAAACAATAATCAGAAAATTGTAAAGGGACTTTTGAGAAAAGGAGTCAGTTTGACCAGAAGAATAAAGCATGACATTTTGTGATGGGGGAGACAGATACCTTGGAAAAGAAAAGCAGTCACAGAGCAGCAGTCCAACCTCAATGCAACAGTACCAGAAGTCATCCCACCACCATCCTGACCTCCTTCTGAGCCTAATGGGGTCTCCTCCCCATGTGACAGCAAAGGCAGTTGCACTCCAGCTGCAAGGATGGCACTGCAAGTGTGCCACGCGCTCAGACTCGTGCCTCAGAGTACCTTTGTGAGCCCAATGGACCTTTTGCACTAGAAGTAAGTTGCAGGAAGCAGGATGGGTACAGGTCATATATAAAGCCAGCACATTTGCAGTCCTACCAGATGAGTATCAAGAAGGGAACCCACACTCATGAACAAGGTGGTGTGTGCACATAACCATGTGGTTGTACATGTGCAGTTAGAGCTTCCTGAGATTATTGGAGGGTAGTTAGAAATGTGTAGGAGTACACTCATGTTTTGTAGGTGTTCAGCATCATGCTTTATTGATTGTATTGCTGATATTGATCCCAAATGTATAGTTCACCAACTGGCCCATTAATTACACATAATTCAAAAATCAATAAACCACTCTTTGATTCTGATTTGGTTTAACCCAAGTGAGCTGAGTATTTCTTCCCTGTCACATTTGTTGCATTTACAATTTAGAGTAAGTATAGCTCTGATAAAACCTCTGATTAATTCCCATCTATCACCTACCTAACTTTTGCCAAAGAAAGTCACACAAGACTGACAATTTGTAAACTAGATCATCTCTTAGATATCAACATGCAGTTTACTGAAAATTTTATTTAGCAAATGATTCCAAATTCTGCCGAGAAACTGAGAGAACTACTGGACAGCAGTACCGCACAAGTAATAAAACAATTCAGTTTTCACAGAATTGATTAACTGAGGGCTTTTGAGGCAACATATTTTTTTTTTCTTTTCTCTTAAAAAAAAAATCCCTGTATGATCCTGGTATTTATATTTTTGCAAAAGTACTTATGAATTGCGATGGTAATGGTGATTTATATGATGGTGTCTTATCGAAATTCACCTCTGCTTGATGTTATGGAGATATTATGATTTTAAAGAAAAAAAGTGGTATTAAATATATAACTAATAGAATATTTTACTACTCTAACATGTCAAAATCTATGAATAATAATTATATTTTTGTAACCTGAGGAAAGTATGTGCAAAAAGACTGACTTTTCCTTCTATCAGTCTCAAAATCAATATCGTCCTTCCAAACAGGCTTAGTTAATATCTAATAAAAAATTAATTACATTGTTTCATAGACAATTTTATGCCATAATGAGTTGTTTCTAATTGTATTAGATTATGTAAAAAAAAAACCCAAATACAAAATAATAGCAATAAAAATTCAGAGTATGCATGTTTAAATATTTCAAAACTTCAAAATTTTTCTTTAAAACAGTTCTGTTAATTTTCTAATTCTTTTTCCCCCATAGAAGACTCTGTCAAAATCAGTATGATGTTGACAAAAATGGTTTAACTGAAATGTCAGATTCTGAATTTGGCTTCTTTCCTTTCTCAAGCAGAAGGTGGAGAAATATGATTTTATATAAAGCGATTATTTCTCTTTTTCTCATGTACAGACATTTGCTATGGGAACGACACCAATGTAATTTTGTCCTAAACCTCTAGTTTATCCTCCTATATCTAGCATTGTGGACAGGGAGTTTATTCTGAATGCAGAAGTTAGTCTACAGATTTGGCCATCATGTACTTCAGGAGAATTAATCCTTTCACGAGGCAGTACATGGAGCAGTAACTGATCATTTCTATAATTTATACCTTGCAACATTTGGCAGTTTTAAAGTGCACCATTTCTATTCCTAGATTTTATGTCCTAGAACTAGTGTCTGTCTTGCAGGTGAAAGTAAGTCCTGTTAAGGTAGAAACTGAATGAGTAGATATACAGCAGCAAATTTGAAGTTTCTTATGTGAATACAGCATTGGTATTTATTTTAATTAGTTTTAAAAGTATGCAGAAAACTTTCAATTTTTTTTTTTTTTTTTTTTTTTTTTATGAAGTTGATGACTAGAAAGACTAGGTAAATACTTTTGGGGAGGGTGAGTGGAGTCACTGCATTGTAATCACAGAAAGAAGTATATCTAAGAACAGAGAAGCTATGGTGTTATTTCAGTCCCTTTTCTTCTACTAGCTATTTTCAAACCTGCATTTGACTTTCCAACACTAATTGGAGTATTGACTGACCGTATAAATGCTTGCCCTCATTGTTCTACTCTCACAAATTAACTAGTGAGTGCCTCAGTTATCTAAATAAGGTGCTGATTGATCGTGTGGAAATAATTAATCAAGCAAGACTGATATGATCTCCAGCCATGCCAGAACTTTCTTTTCTCATTATGCTTACCTAGTGTAGAATTTAAATTTACAGCCTGTGGCAAAAGGTAATGTTTTTTGAGAGGTTTCTACAAGTCAAATTACAAGGAGGAAGTCAGATTTCATTGTAATAAGACTTTAAATGAGTCCAATTACATTTTAGTTCAAACAGTCTTGTTTCAAATATTGTTCTGCCTGTCTGGCAGCATTTAATAGAAACTAACATTGAGTTTAGAGCACTGGGGAATAATATGCCAACTTTCCTGTCTTGAATCAGGGGAAGCAGGCGTCCTTAGTGGACAGGCACTTAAATGCATGTAATGCAGAAACTGAAATGTTGTTACAACTGTATTTCTCCTTAACGACAAGTAGACATAGTAAGCAATACAATGCCTTTTGCTGCAGCAACCCATTTATCATTGTTCATTTATCATGAACAAGTTTACCGTCCTTCACCTTCCCCACGTACACACGCATTAAAAAAAAGAAAAGAAAAGATATTTTTAATTGAAAAAGCAGGAATAGCATATGCTATTACTTTGTTCAGCAAAGTACATTACATTCTCAGTGATCACATAAAGTCCACAGACTTCTGCACAGTATCTTAGCTACAAAAAGCCTAGCAGAAGCAGTCTTCTAAATCATCAAATCCAGACTATTGCAATAACAAATGTTCACTACCTGCTAGTCTTTCTTGACACATTGTCTTGGTCCTAGCTGGCACTTCAACACAGATGTTCTTACACAGAACCGGAATTACTTAGCTTCTCCTCTTGCTACACTAATAAATGATACAAGAGGAGAAAGCTTTTAACAAAGTTGCCATAATTTTATGACAATGCAAGGAGGCTGAGAGTTAACCCAGCTACTCCCGCAGTGTAGAAGCATGCCCACTTTCTCCCTTAGTTATACAAGAAGTCTAGAGGCACAAGATCTTGACCTAGACTAACCTTAGATGCTTGCCCAAACAGTTGTGAATTTCTGCTAAATCCAGAAGCAGACCACCACTGATGAAAACAAAACAAAAAGTAACATTTGATTCATAACTAAACTAGTTCCTAAATGTGCATACTTCAGCAACGTTCTCTCAGATGAGTTAGATGGTGAATCCAGTCCCTAGAGCATTTTCTACTTCAGAGGTGGCAGAAACAAAGGCTCTGTTTTAATTGCACATGAATCAGCTTTAAGCTGATTTTACATTGTTAAAAAGAGCACAATTCACAGCTTTCCTCCAGCATACAACAGAAAATTTATGCTTTTACCCTTTGAATGCAGAAAGCATGTATTTGCAGTAAGGAGGAAAGAGCTGGATTCTGCACCTTCAGATATATTCCTGTATGAATATATCCGCAAAGTGTTTGACATTAAACCATAATTACAACAAGGAGCTGTCACACAGAGTATTTGAAAGCAATGCACTTAGTTTCCAATCACATTGCTTTAATGGCCATTTAAGATCTTCACCAAAAGGAACAGAACACAAATCTGCAACATTGCCCAACTGGGAAAATAAATGGTCATCTTATTTCACTCATAAATGAGCACTGGTGGCAGTGGACCATTATGGAGAAATATATTACATTATTTCCAGTGGCAGACCATTATCAAATGCTACCAGGTGCTCATCTCAATTGTCAATGTCATATTTGAAGACTCTAATGATGCTAGCTTATTTTCTACATAACAAAAAATATAGGGTTTCTTCACCTCAAAGCTGCTTATCCCAGGATACACTGCAATTTTGCAAGCAAGTTTATTTCCATTTTGAATGGATAATTTCTTCAAAACAGACCACAACTTACTGGAGCGTTTATTAACTGCTACAGAAGATTGTCCTGATAGCTCTCCATAGCTTAATTGCCAAGAGGAAGATAAATATCTGAAATGCAACCTCAGTGGTTACACCAGCAGTATTGAGTTTATCATGAATCTACCGTTTTATATTTTAACCATAGTACAGAATTCTAATGAAGTAAGTATGTTTAAGGAGAATAAGTAAGCAAAACAAACAAACAAACAAAAAACAACCTTAAAAGAGCATAAAAATATTTACATATTTATTTAAAACAAAGTTATGATGAATGAAGTATAGCTACTTTTATACACATACATATATACATATAATATAGGCATACTTTCAGTGCTACAGTCTCAAGTTATGGCTTAGATTTTAAACTAGCTGATCAGTTTTGGCATCTGCTTGCAGTTTGTATGGCATTTTAAACCAGGCTCAAGTAAAGTAAAAACACCTAGCGTATTTGAAAGCCATGCAGTGCATAGCTGTGCTTATCTAAGTGGATCAAGCCATGAATCAGAATGTTGAATGACCATTTGGTATTGTAAATAATTAAAGGAATGCCATGAAATAATTTATTACAAATGGATTTTTAAAAGGGAGTCACTAAGTGCATATGAGTTCCTTGTTAGAAGATCTCACTGCTTCAATCACTGAATTTAAATACCATTATTGAGACCCTGCTGGGAGAGCAGCATAGGTACTTTCTGGGTGGCCTGCTTGCTTGCTCCCATCTCTCTTCTTACCATGCAAATATTCCTTGCTCTATAGAAAATATGTGACTGCTCAAAAGGTGGCTAGAAATAATGAGCTGAAAAGGTTTGTTAAAGCCATATTTGAAATTGCTACTGCACTCCACATCAGACAACAAAAGTTTTTATCCATTTTATAATAAAATTTCATTCACAATTAATTTATAGATCGAACCTAACCTAAGTGTACTAATAGAGGCTTTGATAAACATGCTTCAGATTGTATCTTGACCTGTTATGCTTAATGAAGCATGGTCTTTTTAAAACCACAGACCACTCTACTGCCCAGGATCAAGACACTCCAGTGTCTCACTGCTCTTAGCAGCATCACAGTCAGATACAGAGGGACTCTTTAAATAAAGCCATGTGTAATGTCTGTGATATTCACCATATTTTAATCAAGGGTTTGCCAGCACTTGCATTCTTATCAGGGCATTATTAGTTATAAAGAATCACTTTAAGTTAAACGTAACACTCAGTGGTTTAGAACTGAAAAGCATGTATTTAAAGCATTTAAAATAATAATTTAAAAAATCTTCAAGAATTTTTAAGATCTAAGTGCATTATAGAAGGAGGATCAGTTCAAAACTTCATCATCTTCCATAACAAGAATCTACACTTTTCACCACATGTGTGATTTCTTTAAACCATGACCACAGTTTATTTTAATAATTTTCCTGGATACAAAAATTTCTGTCATCTCTCTTTTGTTATATGAACAAAGTAAATGTTTCAAGCACATCAGTGTCAACAAGAATAGTCAGTTACAATCACGTTTCATTGCTTTCATAAGAAAAAATTACTTCTTTCACAGCATCTGGCACAGACATTAATATTTAAGTTGAGTCTTGCAAGTTAGTGTTGCATGGCAAGAGATTTATGTGTATTCTTTGATGCCAGAATTTCTAAGTGTTCTGTATTTGAATGACCATGCTCATGACTTCATGAGTGGCCTACAGCAACCTATAAACAGCAAAATTAATCTGCAGAATAATTCATCATATACTGTGTAGAAATGTATTTCAAGTGCCCAGCCTTGCCAACAAGATACCAGCATGCATGCAAATATTCTTGCTTCAAGTACTGTGGCATTTGCATAATTGTCTGTGAGAGCATACAACTAGTCTGGACATTCAGAAAACATATTTGCTTTGTTAGCTAGGAACTAGAGAGTCCCTTAAGATTTCTGGATGCAACTCATATCTATATTCAACAGATCCTCTTTTAATCACAGTATTTTACTTTCTTTCATATCTTTTCATTCTCTCTCTTACTATATTGGGTTATTTTGACTTGGGGCACCCAGGGAAGCAAAGGACACTGGTTCTGCATGTGAGGACATACAACCACAAAAGTATGCTCTGCTGCCTCTATTTCCATTATGTTCATTGGATTTCCATTTTTTGCCAGGAGCTCACTGACCACGATTATGTATGAGTGCTAAAACAAATTCTATAATAATAGGCTGTGGTAGCTCCTTGGACAGAGATTCTACTAAAACAAAAATATGGAGAATTAATATAATATAGTCATTTACAGATGCCCTAAAGATAATGTTAATATGACATATGGAAAAATAGGAGTAGGAATGACAGGAAAACAGGTAATCTTGTCAGTAGATTCAAACAGATTAGAAAATATTAATAATAAAAATATTTATTTTTTTTTAGATTTAAAATATTATACAATTCTACTCTTGCTCTCAGAAGAAAGTAAAGAAGCAGATAAAACAACAGCTCAGAAAAATGATAATACACTGTCATGATATATGTATAATATAGGCTCAATAGGAGGAAATTAAAACTGTAAATGATAAACATTAAACAAATAAGATTAATTTGTTTTACTCTGGTGAAATCATATGTGGAAAATAAATTAGAGCTAAATTAGGTGATTAGATAATGTGGTGGTGAAGACTAAGCAAGTATCTAGAATGAATAACTAATAGTAATATATTGCTTCTTTAATATTTTTAAATGATTTATTATTAAATAACCATCTAAAAATAATTTTATTTAAGTATTTAAATAATTAAATTTATATATTTGCATAGAACAGACTTTTTCCATTTGCCTGATCTTTTAAACATGTGAAATGGTCAAGTTTAATATTTTTATTGTTTTGTTTTAGAGAAAGTATTAATAATTTGTTAATTCATAATAATGTTGATTAAAAAAAATAAAATCTTAATAAAACCAGTGCTAACAAAAAATGATAAGTTCTTTCAGCACTGGAGCTAGGCACTAAACAAAGCCCATTACGTGTAGAGGATACAACAGAAACATTAATAGTGACAAAAATATAGCACATTTGTAACTTATTGACAAGGTAAAAATGACAAACCTGTTAATGTACAGAGTACAGGATATGGATACAAAGAACTGTTTTTAAATAAGCTTTAAATAAAACATTTGCAAGCTATCATGAAACATGTTACATTGTGGTAATGCTGTTTACTTTAAAGGGTGTCATACTGCATTACTTTGGAAAAAAACAAAAAAAACCCACAACACAAACAAAAAAAAAAAAATCAAACATGATAATATATTTCCAAAATAAGGTTTGAACTCAAACATGACTTGAAAGATTGTAAAAACAGATTGGCTGAAATAAGTTGGGAAAATGATAATTGAACTAAATCAACAAAGACATGCTAAAACTACAGTACGGAAGCAAGAGAAGTTATCTGTCAAGAAGCAGCATGAAATTCAAACAACTGAAGACTGAGGGAATGTAAAGATCATTTTTATGTCAGTCCTGAGTTACATAAAAGGCTTTCCTGCCTAACGGAATACTGGATCCATCTATGCAAATCACGTTCTAAATACAGATATATGTCTATGAGGATTTAAAGACATTTGACACCAGATGAGACTTTGATTCTTTTATTAATATGAAAAAAAAGGTTACAATAAAAAAAAAATAGGAAAAAAACCCACAACCTGGTGCAGAAGCAAACATGAGACAGCATTTGAATTATTTTTTGCTACACAGGTACCAAATCTTGCCTTGAAAATGTACTTCAGCCACACAACGGGAACAAATTCAGGTTGCTTGGACAAACTTAAGCCTAGTATTTCCTAATATTTGAGTGAAGTGTCTTTTATTTTTCACACTTTGTAGGTTTATTTATTTTAATCATTACACATGTGAAAATTCATATGCATATTTTCTTTTGTGGTTCTATGATGTGATAATCCATTTGTGTAAATGTTTATATATTATTAACATTTCATAAATGTTGTCAAGCATATCCACTCTAAAGTGTGAACAAAGCACTTTGTACACTTGATTTCTATTAATCACACAGATTCCTCATTCTGTTTCTATAAGAATATAAATATTTTTCAATTTACTAACCACTTGTCAACTAGGTACCTTATTAGCCAAAAGTTCTGGTCATGTTGTACAAAAAAATTCTGTACCGGATCCTAAAATTTTACAGATCATTGTCTCTCTGACACTACCCACTCGACACCTGCTCAGAAACAGAACAATTGATAACAAAATAGAAGAGTAAAGACTAATCTGTAAATGAAAGAAAGAAATATTTTCTATATGTCCTCTAGTGATGTAATGTTTTGACAGATGAAAACAGGTGCATGTGCTTAAGAGTTAAAGCTATTGGGGTAAGAATAAATGTTATTTAGAATAATAATTTGCCATCAGTTGGTCTCTAACCATGAAGTACTATATATTTTACTTGCAAAACCTTTAAAAGTAATTAAACAGTTAAGAGCCCCACAGAAAAGCAGAGTCTTATTAAAAAGTGAATATCCAATTTTGTTTCTATTTTCTGACATGCAAATTCAACCTATGACTACAGAAAATGTGTCCTAGGATATGACTTAATTTCAAGATCCTTCTCTAGTTTGGCTTGATGTAGCTTTTTATCCTTTTGACAGTTCAGGTGGGTCCATGTTCCCCTGTGACCTAAGGCCCTACGTGCCAGACAATCCAGTTCATCCATCCCACTGCACCCAGTGCTGGCTGTCACCATCCGGCTAAATAAAGGCCTGATTTAGAGAAATCATCACTTACCTCTTGCATGTACAGGAGTACATGCATTGTATTGGATCTGCATCTGTACTTAAAACAAAATTGTTTCCTGACTCACTGTGATCTCAATGGGCAACTTGTACCACCCACTAGTGACAGCCTGTACGTTACTGACTGACATGCATTTTCTATTCCAGGACAAAGGACATTTACAAATTTGAATATACTTTTTTGGCTGATTTTTTTTTTTTTTTTTTCTGCTGAAGAGAAAATGAATAAGCTTCCAGAAAAAAAAGGTCTGATCTCACGGTCTAATCTAATTCAATTAAGTGGAAACACCATATTTTATTTCCCATTTATAACATACTGAACTTAATTAATTTTGGTGAACTCGTTTTATATGGGAAGGAAATTAATACAGAAAATGTGTGGTTAGGGTGGTTACTGAAACTGCAGAGATCTGAGTCCAGTTTTCCAATTGCCAAAGAATTCTTCTGTAATCACTGGCAACCCATTTCATGTCCTTCTGTCCCAGTTCTCACTCCTTTGCTATTTTAACACAACCTTTTAACTTACTTTTGGTATGTTGGCTTTTTTAACATTAGAGACTTTTCAGAAAAAACAAACAACCAAACAAAAAATCCCCCAATCTGCTTCTAGAATGATATGAAGATTATTCTTGGAGTTACTGTGTATATACATTGCTTCGTGTGTGTGTGTAGGTGTATGTGTGTGTATCTATATCCATATCTATACCTATATCTATGTATAACTATATATATAGCTACTAGGAATGATCTTTGCCCATTTCATACATATGTATGTCTAAGAATTTTTATATACAAGTGTATAGCTCAATCAAAACAAATATTAGATCTATGTTAATAGAACTGAATATCAGTAAAGATAAAATTTCTTATATATAGTGTAGCCCTGTGTACGAAATCTGTGGTGAAGGGTAAGTGGATACACTAATACTATGCAGTCCATAGCTGACATAGTTATTTCTTTTGTCATAAAATTACACTAATTTTCTATTACTAATTAATGCCAGATGGATGTATAGAGGCATACACATATTGGTATAAAACTACAGAGTTAAGAAATGTGCATATGTTTTATGAATCATTTAATTATTTTTACACCGGTACAAAATCAGTGAATAGTCTTTATGTAATTTTAACACACAAGTATTTCTGCATAAAGGAAAGTGTAAATATTTATGATTACACACCTGTTCATAGTATTTTGTTATATAGGCCAGTTAATGTCAAAACAAATCATATTAATAGCCCAAATGTTGAAGGCAAAAGGGAAAAAAAAGGTAAGCATGTAGATGGATAGATGAAAATAAAAATGGCTAACTAACATACTGTAAAACCAGAAACAAATTTTAGTTCTGAAGATCAAAACTGTGTACTGAAAATGAAGGGAAAATAGAGCTATAATAGTTACTCAGCAGTCCAGCTACTTCATACTAAGTATGCCAGAACTTTTGAGCTAAAAAAAAAAAAAAAAAAAATTAAAAAACCCTAGTATTTTGAATCCTTATAAATGCCTACAGATTTTTCTGTTGTGCTTTGTCCTGATAAACTATATACACCAATATAATTTGTTTTAACCATTAATATTCATTTTCTTAACATAAGTATTTGAAAGTTATAATTGTTTACAATATTGGTGTTTATTGACCTTAATTTTTGATTCATTAAATCTTCTTAATGGAGAGTGCACATATGTCACTAATCATGTTATAAACTAGAGCTCCTATCAGTGCTGACATGCAGTGAAAAACATATGTTAAATTCATCTACACTAAAATGCTTCATTCCTAACACTTTAAATCAATATTATGTTTGTATTTAATCATACAAAACACACTTAAAGCATTAGAACACCAAAACTTAACATAACAGAAACAAAATGTATCTCAGACTTGCCAATATTAATATCCTATCAACAAAACAAATTATAACAAACTATGCACAAATTTGCTTTGTAAAGTACGTTATTTGTATTCACTTTCAAAACCTTCATGATTTTGTATCCTCAAGATCATGCTGTTTTGATGCAGCTGTGGTACAGCAGGTGATTTATTGGCAGACCATTTATAGGTATTCTTTATAACTACTGTTATAAAATGTACCTCTATCTATTCAAGACACCTGTATATCATTGACAGCTAATAGATCAGAATAATAAGTGAAAATGCTTGATCTTCTTTAATACCTAGTAGTCATCAGCTTTTATGTGTGTCTCATGGATTAAAATACTTTTACAAGGCACACTAAGAACATTGACTCTAAGCAGATAGAAGGTCAAACCAATGACAAGGGTAAATCTGGATCTTATTAATGACTTTGGTATCTATTACCCACACACATTTTTTCTTTAGAAAAGTGAGTTTGCCACTCTCAGTTTTCACATACAATAAAGTGAGCATGACTTATTTTCAAATTCAAACAGCAACAAAGATTTTTAATTAGGTTACAAGCACAAAGTTTGCATCATCAGAAAATACATGTGAGCTTGGTCATTCGATTCTGGGCTGATTTTGTCGACCTGGCATTTGGAAAAGATTTGGCTTCTTTCTGACTGATAATTGAGCCCATCTGAGAAAGAGTAAAGGAAACACAAATGCTTAGCATCATACTGTCATTTTTATAGTCACTTTATATCTCAGGACTGCACTAATATATTCTCTACTGTTCCAAAATTTCAACAATGGGCCTTTCATAAAGGCATTCTTACAGAACAGTGCCTGGGCCCCTCATTCAAATAAACTGAAGCCAAGCAAGGCTTCCAAAGAAAACTTCTGGCCACAATTCACATGACCTACACACACCAGTTAGAAAAAGAAAAAAAACAAACTAACCAACCAAACAAACCAAAAAACCCAAACCTGCCCAACAAAGGAACAAAAAGAAACAATGTCCCTCAGAAATAGACCATCCATTCAAGCAAAAATTGAAATACACAGTATAGCTATAATTGAAATGACCATGTGTAAAGAATACTAGAGGGCAAAACCTTCCCACTAAAGGGATGTCATACTACCAGCTGACCTTCACACTTTCACCTCCAGTGTGAGGCATTATGCACAGTGTCGTGTTAGAAGCACTCACAGAACTAACAGGGATGAGAAAAAGAAGCGGTTAGTATGCTCGGGCACAGCATAGGGAAAAAAAAGAAAAAAAAGAAGAAAAAAAACCCCAACAAAAACCAACAAATACTCAAACTGCTATGAAGCTATCTATGTAAGAGCACCACGCTACAGCTCACTCTCTCCCTGTCTTCCCCCTCTCAGTGCACTCTCCTGCATATTAAACACTTGGTTCAGTAAGGGACACAGCTTTTTGGATTCTCTAATGAAGAAGCATTCTTTTTCCATTCCAAGTACATTATATAACTGTGTAAGTGATGGAAGCCAATTCCACTGCCATGCCCTCTAGCAGCATTCATCTAATGCAAACAGCCATGGAGAAATCTGCTGCTGCCTCACATGTGATCCCAGTCTAGGGAAAACACAATTCAGGACTTTGCCACACATCACAGCCTTAACCATTTGATTATAACTTACAGACTTCATAGGGAAAAAAAATATTTATTTTCATTATGCCTCATTCCAAAGTAATCAAGTAAGCTCCCTGCAGTCATAACTGATCTCTTAAATGAAAGATTTAGCTCAACTCATTGCAGGCAAACAGTTTTTGTTGAATCTCTAACAAGATTCACACAGATATTTAAAAATAAAACAGAAGTTTTAAAGTGCTTGCATTTATTGGCTTTCAGAGCAGAAATTTATTTATCTGAACCTGCTGATCATCTACTGCAGTTTATATGCTAACATTTCATTATTATTTCGCAGGATAGTAAGCAACATTTCCTAATGCCCTGGAAAATAAAGCAAGAAAACCCTCAAACAAACAAACAACCCTCCACCCCCCATTAAAAAATGCTTTCAAGTGTAGTGCCAGCTAGCAAATACAGAGTTGAAGACAAATAAAGTTGCAAGGAATGTATTCTTAAGTAGCATTTTTTCTCAATACAAAAGGGTTCTTCATGCAGCAGCTTTTGAAGCTTACAAATCCTATCAGCCTTGGTGGCCTCTGATTCCTGGGGTGCAAATTCAGTGAATTCCCCTAAATTATGCATATGACTTGGCATGAATAATCTTTGAATATATTTACTTTTCCTTTGTGTAATGGAGAGAAACTAATTGATTAAAAGTGTGTGGTTAAAAAAAATAAAAAGATAAAAAATATTGAGCATTCCACTTAAAGGCAAGATTGGTCCAGTTTGTTCACCTATGGTAAATATGGTGTATTACAGTAAGGAGTAACTAGAGCACAAGAAGCGGGCAATGTACGCTACTGCAGATTTTGGAAGGGAAAAACCCCCAAAGGAAAAAACTGTTTCATGTTTCCAGGCATGAGGTAACTAAGCTTTCTAGATCTGGTAGAAAAAATTAGTTTCTCTGAGGTTGCTGCAGTGTCAGCAGTAAGTATTAATCATGGGTTTGTTACTATCAAACAAGTACACTACATGCAAAAATCTTTAAAATAAGGTTAAAACTGTGGATTATTTTTATCACTTTCAGTTACTCTGCAGAGATTTTCACTGTCATCTGAATGCCGAATCCATACCAGTGTTGCTGCACAGATTAAACATCTTTTTCATTGATAGATCTGAGGTTTAATAGACTGAAAGAGCAGGATTTTCTGCTGATTGTAACTTCACATATCTATACTACTGAATTGTCTGTGTCTGAAGACAAGTTAGGCTCCTTTATAGTCATTTCAGAGAAACAGAAAATTCCTGGATGTGATTCGTCTCATGTTGAAGGGGATATCTAAACGAAGTCACATGAAATGTTCCTTACAAGTACCTATTTATCTCCACTGACAATACAGAGAGTAACAGGAGGTGGACACCTAAATTTCAGAAGAAACTCATTCCAGATCTTTTGCAGCAGTGAAGATCTACCACAAAAGAAGTCAGCTCTGAACACTGAACCTACCTAACATTTTTGTGACATTAAAAAGGAGTCTGTTTGGGATCATCTGACACTTTGGACAAAGCTGTCATATGTTTCAGACACCTCAGTACTAACATCTTTTATGAAAATATGTGCAGTGTCAATATCTTGCACAGGAATTTCCTAAAGCTAGCTAGGTAGAGATGTTAAAAAAAATGAAGTAATAAACTAGATAATTAGTAAAGAACTGGCACTTTTACATATACCCTCTCCTTCAAGAGAAAGGAGTCTCAACTCAGCACATATGGGCACTCAGTTTTAGATTTCAAATTTAGCCCCTGATCAGGTGAAGGATATCAAAAAACAGTAATGAAAAAAGGCATTTTTCTTTAGGTTTTGTTCTCCCTGTAATGGAATTGTAAGCTCCTATTTGAAAATCATGACTTTATTTCTAAATAATATTAATACTTAAAAAAAAAAAAAAATCAAAACCTTGAATGGTATAGTCAGCTTTTCAAATAAAGCATCTTCATATTGCATTTTCCTTTAGTCAGCTTTGACATGGATGATGCAATACAAGGACAGAAGGCGTAAATACCACATTGATGACCTATTAGACAGTACACCAAATACTAGTCAATGTACTTAAGAGTTCACTAGGGTTTTGGGGTTTTTTTTTTGCAAATTCACTTGCTTATTCTTTTATTTCTTTGTCTTTTAAACTATTATTTCAGTTTTCTGGATAAGTTGATTTGGTTTGAAATAAGTGAACTCTGGAGTTCCAAAATAATGGAGGTCTGGGCACACTTGGAAATCAGCCAGGTGCTACAATTTTCCCCTAAACTGCTTGCTGAGCAGGTCAGCAACTTGAGGACCGTGATACTGCTGAGTATGAAACTAGAAACTAGTTACTGAGAAGCTATAAATCACAACTAAAATTTAGAGTCTACTAAAGAGATTAAGAAAAAGAAGCATGTGATGCTTTTGGCACTCACAGTGCAACAGGGACATTGCTTATAAAGGAAAAATTGTTAGAGCATTAAGGTACTTTTTGCCAAGATAAACTCAGTACTGTAGTTTGTTTTATGGTTTATAAGGTATCTGCTTTATGGTTTGTAAAACCTGATGAACGAAGTCAGGAAACAGTACAAACAGATATTACAGGGTTAGGCAAATACTTCAAAAGTTTCCGGAGTTGGTGGGAGAAAAATTAAATGAAAGGAAAAAAAGAAAAAGAAAAAAAAAAAAAGTAACTACAGCAAAGAAATACTGATATAGTTCTAAACACTAAGTATGAGGTTATTTTCTTCAGTTCACTGGAAAATATCTGAAAGCTCTGAAAACACTTTTATCTGGGTTTGTATGTGTATATATATATAGATACATCTTTGTATAGAGTGTAGAAAAAAATCAGATAAATGCAAAAGATTGGATCAGCCTTGAGAACAGTGATGTAGCTGTTCAGTAGTGCTATAGAAATACATAGATAAGAAGAAATAAACACAGACTATATCTGTATTGCTCAATAAATGAGACTAGGGAGCAAGCTGGAGTGCTAGCCATCATGACTGCAGAAGCATTTGCATCATTCTTAACAACTCTTGCCAAGACACAAGCCCAGCGCAGCTCACAGGGTGGTTCATGTCAGAGAACCTTCCTAAAATTCTGCATGGATGTAGCCATAGAAGTTTTGGATCCCTTTGCCCTGTGCTACTCTCTATCAGCACCGTTCCAGCGGGCTAATGCTTATAGCCTAAAAAAGCCTTGGAGTTCTTTAGGACCTCATATGCTCATTCATATCTGAAACACAACACACATCCTTTGCTTAATGTTATGAAAATGTTGCTTTGAAGGTTTGCAACACAGCCTTCACATCAGTTCAAAATGTTCTGAACTGGTACTAATGCCTCATACAGGAGTTCTGAATGCATCTTAAGATGCTTCTGAATCCTGGAGAACTGAGAGCTTGAGAGAGCAAGTGAGTGTGAATGTGTGAGAAGAAATGCATCAGAACAGCAAAGGAAGACAAAATTTATGTTTGAAATGCAAACAATTCAGTGAGGTGCTGGTAGACTGTGGAAAGAAAAAAAAACCACCCTGACAAACTTGCTAGGTGAACTACTGTGATCTTTTTTCTCAACAGGTGGCTATGACAAAAAAAAAAAAAAAATAGGTTTAGATGATAAATGGAAAGCAAGAGCACTGGCACAAAGTTCATGAAATGCTGTTGGAAATTTTAAACAGTTTTTGTTCTATACACTTTTATAATAAACCTACTCTTCTTACTTTTACTGGACACCTATGAGAAAATTCAAGACCAGCAGTTTTTATACTCAGTGCCATATATTGCCACATTATGTCTTTTCCCTGCTCCTAAAAAACCCAAAAACTCAGTAAGCAAAAACCCTCAAGAAATTCAAAGTGTGTATATATATATATATATATACATGCAATTTTTTTGATTTTTCAGATAATGTTTAGATTGTATATCCTTCTATTTTTTTATCTATCTTACTTGTTTTATTTCATATTAATCTGAATACAGTCCTTTAGACACTTCTAAGAGCAATGAAACTGAAATTAATCATTACGCACCACAATTTGGCTTGCTTCCACAGGAAAAGAGATAACAGTATTCCACCGTAGAGCACTTTAAAGGATTATGTCTCTACTTCTTTTTTAAAAAAAAAGTAAATTATTGATGTAAAAGGAGAGCCTAAGGAAATACATAAAACAACACTTCAGTTTTTACCTTCACACCATTGCACAAAAAGTACCAAATCCTACTTTAGAGAAGAAAGGAGGAGAAGAATCCCACACAATTGATAAATTAAACTACATGCCTTAAAAAGTTTCTTAATGATTACACAAGAAAGTATTATACAATTAGTGTTTGTTGTGGGTGTGATGAAGAGGTGTAAGTGAAGGACAACTGCAGTAAGCACTTTTGTGTAAAACAGGAGTGAAGATAGCTGTGTTCCCATCCTTTGCCCCAATCACAGTGATTTGATATAAAATAATAAAACAAACAAACAAACAAACAAACAAATATACAGTAACTTCTCTCCTGCAATAGTCACTATGTGCATAAAGAAATGCATTTCAGGACACATGGGATTAGATTTTTTTTTATCCTATTACTGTGAGAAGAGGCAACTAACTGTCAGGAAGCCACATTTTAAACCTACAGCAGGCTAATCCTTGCAGTATGAGGGGTGAGAACAAACTATTTAAAATTCTGTTTAACATTTATAAACATTATCAGATACTTAAAGGGCTTCTGATGAAGTAAAAAGAATTGTTAAGCCTAGCATCACATTATTGTTTTCATACACTATTGAAACTTCACTGAGTTGAACGACTTTAACCTTACATTTTTTTGAGAATTTCAAGGAAGAGTCTTTAGGCTTGATTGGACCTCAAATGCTTTCACACTCTTATTAACTCCAAGGGAGTTGCTCAGGTATGCCTAATGGAAGATTTGGGCCCTCAACACTAAGTTTTCAGACAGATTAAAATAGTGGTGTGCACTTTTAGATAGCTACATAGAAATAATATACACCTGAAATACACAAGAATAGATTAGGGAATATGCCACTGTTAATCACTGAATAGCTCTGCAAACATGTTCATAAACTTGACACACTATTGAATATATTTTATAAACTGTCATCCTGTTTTGGCATTTTAGTCTATACCACTTTATAATATACCTTTAACTTCATGGCTTTATTGAATATATTATAGGCAAGTAAATTTTACATTCTGTTTTCATGGCCTCTCTATAACAAATCTATAGGTTTTTTCCAGGCACGATTCAGTTCCAGTTCAATTGCTATAAATGTTGCACTCCTCAAATACAGCCAGCAAGATTTGCTCTGAACTTTAAGATTTAACATTCCTAAAGTAAAATTCCATTGATCACAAGGCATAGTGAAATGTGCTTCAGCTTTCCATAAAATAACCAGAAATCTAACAAAAGCAGATTCTTGGAAGTATATAGCATATGATTTTGGTAAATCTGATTCCCCTCACAGGTGATATTATGAAGTGAAGAAGTAGATCAACTTGAGTAATAACAAGTTAAAAAAAATAATTAAAAAAATAATCCAGTATTTAAATTGCGAAACAGTTAATTTCATGTACCAATATTACTAAAAGGTCTTAGTTGAGTCTTACTTCATTCAGAAAGGTTTGCTTATCATTACTATCACACAGTTTCTGCATTATTCAATTCAAATTCTATGTGGCATAATAAATCATATATGACATAACAGCAAATATATAAAATTTACACAAAATTAATAAAAATTTAGGAATAACTATATAAAGCAAAACAATACCAACCCACATTAACACTCAATACATAATATTTTAGAATAATGTGCTTAGAAAACAAATTTCACAGATTGGTTCAAAACTTTTCACTTTGAAATCTCAGGAAGTTTTGTATTGACTTCAATGAGAGTAGATTTGTATTCTTGTCTATGTTTAAATTAATGAATTAATTAATTTTGAAATTAAGCAAACTAAAGCATGTAAACCCAGAGATAATTCTACAAATACAAATGCAGTGCAACTCCCTTCATCTTGTAGATATCACCCTTTATCTTCTAAATGTTTGAAACTTTTTAAAGAATTTCTCCTTCCACTAAGCTAAGTTGATTGTGAAGGAGGTCAGGACAAGGAATGAAGAGTGGAAGTGGATATTTTTCTGCCACTTTTAGTCAGCTAAAGGGGAAACAGGCACTTTTGTAATTAGGTCTCTCTACATTAAAAATCGACTGGAGAAAGTAACCTTGACTTACTATTTGTATCTAAAGCACTATGTATATTTACAGTTCTGTAATTATAATTTCCTTTGGTGTTTAAACCTTGTGATAAGGACAGATGTAACTCTCCTGAGTTCATGGAATATTTAGCCCAGAGATGACTTTCACCTTGTTTTATTTATCTTACAGTACTGTCTTATCTCTTGGGTGTAGAACCTCTACAATTCCCTTGATAGCACATATAAAACTCCAGTTCTACAGGCCAAAAGTATAGGTATATCAGTACAGATACGACAGACTTCCTATGCTTGCACTTCATGCTCTTATCTTTTTTTTTCTTTCCTTTTTTTTTTTTTAAGAAATAAAAAAGCCATCTAGTTAAGCAGCTTAGAATGCACTGATGTGAAAAATCCCTCGGAATTCAGTAATGAAATGCTCGTCTTTCTGTACATCTGCTCAAATTCCAGGTCACAATGAAGAATTTACAAAAATTCTAAGGCAGTGAGAAAGAGATACTCAGAAATGTTAAAGTGCTGCTGGTTCAGTATTTCCACTATAGACTTTTTTATGGACAGGGAAGCATAGCAGTTACAGTCAAAATTTCCCAACTGGGATGCAGGAACTCATGGGTGACATATGCAACCAATGAGGCAGACCTGGCCTGTTTCCTGTAGCTTGTTATCTTCATGCTTTGTTCAGATCTCACACAGAGGAAAGGTGAACCTAGCCTTTACTGATGTCAATTGAAAGTTTTGCCATTTACTTAAAAGGTTCAGAATTACTTGTCATCTTTCTACTCTTTTTGGTTTTAACAGAATCATTCCAGTTAGGAAACAAAGTCTTTATTTTTGTGTCTGAAGATGGTCTTAAGCAATAAGACAAAGAGAGGAAATCCATACTACTCATTAATTTATTGTATCTCTTGAACTTGAAGCCAATAATGAAAACTTTAAAGTGGGTATTACTTTTGACTTGTGTAGCTAGCAGGAAGGAAAAGCAAGAATTTGGCTACGAGAAAGAAGAAAAGATGGCTCTTAGTGAGAATAAAAAGAATGGAAAAGAATGTAGAAGAAAAATAAAATCCAGTAATTTAGTTCTCAAGAAAGCATATTTTTAGCTAGGTTATATTGAACCTAACAATATTTTCCTTTCCAACCTTTCTAACATTCTCCTAGAATTTGGTATAACTCTTAAAATATTTTAATGTTTTCAGTAATTTTCCATAAATAATCATATTCATTATAAATATTAAAAAACCCCCCAAAACATGTCCTGGTTTCACTAGGAAAGAAAAGAGTGAATTTTCTTCTTAGTAGCTAGAATAGCTGTGTTTTGGTTTCAGTATGGGATTTGTTATGAGAAGAATGTTGATAACCTAATAATGTTTTTATTTGTTGCTAGAAGTCCAAGGACTTTGTGATTTGCTAGCCTGCAAGTGCAAAGGACTGGGGAGGTGGAAGTGTAGTAATTAGCAAAACCCCAAACTGACATTTAGATATGCCAATGAGATATTCCATATCATATAACATCATGTTCAGTATATTAATGAGGATTGACCAGAAAGCTAGGGATTCTCTCAGGGATTGTTCGGGCTCCCTCTTCCAGGATTGTTGTTCCAGGTTCAAAGCTCCTTTTCACTCCTCCAGTATTGCTATCGGCAGGTGATGAGCAATTGTACTGTGCATCAATAATATATATATAGTAAGTATTATCATTGTTATGATTATAATTATCATTATTATTTTAAGTTTATTTTATTCCAATTATTAAATTGTTCTTATCTGAACCTACAAGTCTCCTTAACTTTACCCCTACAATTCTCTCCCCTATTCCTTGGGTTGGGGGGAAAGGGGAGGGTGCGAGTGGCTGTGTGGTGTTTGGCTGACAGCCAAATTAAACTACTACAACAGGTAATGTGTGAAATCCTAGGCCATATTCTTCCTCTTGTCTACACAAGCTTTCAGCTGATGTCACAAGCTGCCCCTTTCTCTGCTGAAGAATATAGCTCTAGATCTTCCTAAATTTATAACCAATTCACAGACTATGACTGATGTGTTTGTAGATCTAGATGGTCTCCCGACGTCCCTTCCAACCCCTACGGTTCTGTGATTCTGTAAAATGGATACGTATACTACTGGACAATGAGGTAGGGAATGAAGTTCATAACAGCTAGATGCAAAGTCTTTGAAGACATAAAAAAGTCAATTGATCATTAGATCAAATTTTCAACATTGATTTCAAAATACAGCCTTAAAAGAAGGTACAGTACTGTTGTGCTAGTCTCAAGTTGGAAGTCAGCCTGACACTGCATTTGTCCATGAAGTTTTCTTCTAACCTACTGTACTGCAGTGATACTAGGCAGAACAACTGATGCAGGGCTTTACTCCTTTACTTCAGGTATGTTTAATGAACCAGAAGAACCCAAGAAGTCTGGAAAATTGGTTCCCAAAGGAATGACTGTGGACATTTTTGCTTTTGTTATTTTCACCTTTTTATCATGCCTGACAACTTTTGTTACAGAGAGCTTCTTTAGACACTGGGTGGGAGAGATGAGTATTTACTGTGCAAATAATCACAGTTAGAAATATTCTAAGGATATAAGATTCACTTTGTCCTTGGTATTACGATTCTCATAGTGAAACAGAAAATACATATTTAAGACACGACACTCACAAATCTATGGGCCCTGATGGGATGCACCCTCGAGTGCTGAGGGAGCTGGCAGATGTTATTGCAGAACCACTCTCCGTCCTCTTTGAAAGGTCATGGAGGACGGGAGAGGTGCCTGAGGACTGGAGGAAAGCCAAGGTCACTCCAGTCTTCAAAAAGGGCAAGAAGGAGGATCAGGGAAACTACAGGCCAGTCAGTCTCAACTCCATCCCTGGGAAGGTGGTGGAACAGTTCTTTCATCTCTAAACATGTAGAGGAAAAGAAGGTTATCAGGAATAGTCAACATAGATTCACTAAGAGGAAATAATGTCTGACCAATCACTCTGATAGCCTTCTATGATGACATGACTGGTTGGGTAGATGAGGGGAGAGCAGTGGATGTTGTCTGCCTTGATTTTGGCAAAGCTTTTGACACTGTCTCCCATAGCATCCTCATAGGTAAGCTTAGGAAATGTGGGTTAGATGAAGGTACAGTGAGGTGGGTGAAGAACTGGCTTGATGGCAGAGCTCAGAGGGTTTTAATCAGTGGTGCAGAGTCTAGTTGGAAGCCTGTGTTTAGTGGTGTTCCCCAAGGGTCAGTACTTGGTCCAGTCCTATGCCATATATTCATCAGTGACTTGGATGAAGGGACAGAGTGTACCCTCAGTAAGTTTGCTGTTGACTCTAAACTATGAGCAACGGCTGATACACCAGAACACTGTGCTGCCATTCAGCGAGATTTGGATAGTCTGGAGAGTTGGGTGCAGAGAAACCTGATGAAGTTCAATAAGGGCAAGTGCAGGGTCCTGCACCTGGGGAGGAATAACCCTAGCCACCAGTCCAGGTTGGGAGTTGACCTTCTGGAAAGCAGCCTTGAAGAGAAGGACCTGGGAGTACTGGTGGATGGCCAGTTGACCATGAGCCACCAATGTTCCCTTGTGGCCAAGAAGGCCCATGGCATCCTGGGATGCATTAAGAAGAGCATGGCCAGCAAGTCGAGGGAGGTGATCCTCCTCATCTACTCTGTCCTGGTGAGGCCACATCTGGAGTTTTGTGTCCAGTTCTGGGCTCCCCAGTTCAAGAGAGACAGGGGACTTCTGAAGAGAGTCCAGCAGAGGACCACAAAGGTGATTAAGGGGCTGGAGCATCTTTCTTATGAGGAAAGACTGAGAGATCTGGGTCTGTTTAGCCTAGAGAAGAGAAGACTGAGAGAGGACCTTATTGATGTTTATAAATATCTAAAGGGTGGGTGTCAAGAGGATGGGCCAGACTCTTTTCAGTGGTGGCCAGTGATAGGACAAGTGGTAATGGGCACAAGATGGAACACAGGAGATTCTGCTTAAACATGAGGAAAAACTTCTTTACTGTGAGGGTGACAGAGCACTGGAACAGGCTGCTCAGAGAGGTTGTGGAGTCTCCTTCTCTGGAGATATTAAAAACCCACCTGGATGCAGTCCTGTGCAACTTGTTCTAGGTGAACCTGCTTTGTCAGGGGGGTTGGACTAGATGATCTCCAGAGGTCCCTTTAAACCCCTATCATTCTGTGATTCTGTGAAGATATCTTTCTCACAGACAATCTCAGCAAGAACCCTAAAATCTCAGCATATGTTCCTTTTGTCAGACAATAAAACAATTAATAAATAATATACACAGATCACTATAACTTTAAAGCATCACACTAGAGTTCAATTTGTTAATCAGATTACACGTAGGGAGCAAACAAATGCCTCAAGATAAACTGTATGTAAATAAATAGCTAAAGATTTGCTAAGGGACAAAGCTGAAATTATTGACTTAATTAATTCTTTGTAATACCAACCTCACAAACTGATTTTAAATCTGCACAGGAATGGTATGCAGAATATATACAAATGCCAGAACTATGGTGGGATTATGAACATGTGCTTTTTCTATAGAGAATGAACATTCTTCAGAAGAACCAGGCTGACGTACTGGGGTAGAAAGAAACATATCTTAAATTGTGTGATTTTCCATAAAGGGGAATAAATGTTGAGTGATGTACACCCACACACAGATTTTTTTGTTTGTTTAAAATATTTTTTTTTCTCCAGAATTTTTTATCTACTGTTAAAGTCATTGACACTTTGTTTGAACAAGGTTGTCTGATCATTGAATACCACTGCTCGGAGATATCCAGGGCAAAATGCATTGTTGCCTTATCTGCAAGGTAAAACAGTTTGCTACGTGTGAATTCATATTCTACAATACACCCTACAAATGAGAAAACTATAGAATACAATTTTATAAGGGATAAGGAGTGAAGAACTGACATCTTTAACCATACTCAACAAATACCTTTATGCAAGCTAAATAGCTTTGTTGTCCCGTTTACTCCCATGTCCTCATTCCCTAATCTTCATTGCTGCATAAATCTCAGTTAATTTGTAACTTTCTAGAGTAAATCAATTAATTGTTTCCAAAAGAAAAACAGTTCTGAGGACAGCTTGCTCCAGGGATCATTTGTACAGACATGACTACATCAGATGTGCTTCCTTTGCCCTACACAGTCCTCTAACATGTTTCCCGAGGTTGTGTACCTGCAAGCACTCCTGCCTGCCCTCAGGCCACATCAAAGGAAAGGCCATCCTCTTTTGTGTTTTAAAATTCTCATGTTGAAGACTGCAGCACACCCTTCGTGGTATTTCAGACACCCTGAATTGAGAAGGCACACAAGTAACGATTGCCTTGTCTTAGAGTGGTATAGTCACTACAGAGAGACAGACCATGTGCTATGTAGCATGGATGCAGTGAGTCTGGTCTGAGAGGGGATAGCTCTGAGTGATTCTCTGCACATGAGCCATTCTGCACCACTTGGCATGTGATCAGCCCCTTGGGGTGCGTGCAGGTGCAGCTAACTGCTAAAAAGGAATCCAGAGTGAAAGCAGCACTAGAAAGTGTGGAAGCTGATACCAGATTTCTGCTACCTGCTCTCTTCCTAACACTACTGTGAGTCTTAAATCTCCCTTGAAATTCTGGAGATTATTTTCTTTTTAAATGGAAATATTCACGCTTGTGCTTAAAATCATTGTAGTCAACATCTCAGCTGCACACACTTAAAGAAATAAAACAAAATAAAACAAAAAGCACATAAAACCCAAAGTCTACTTTATTGCATTGCAGCTGAGATCTATAAGACACATGGGAGGTAATTGCACCACCGTTTATATTCCAATGGTACGTGAGGAGAGTATGTCTATAAGCACATACATACACAGAGAGAGATAGTGTAAACTTACCTGCCTGATCCTCAAGGCATCTGTAAAGCTATCAGCTGAGGGGGATATAAAGTATGTCAGGCCTGGTTTCTCCAGGCCCGTTCACTTTCAGAAGCAGTGAAAATCTCATCACTGAAGGAATGCTAACACGCGACATGCTACAAAGAGACCCAAATTTATACCCTCAGAAGCAGCCCAGGTAGAATTATTGCCCTGACTTTCCATAAGGGTATGTGTATAATTAGAAGTGTAGTTAGCTGTAATAGAAGAGTATTACAACAGAATTAAAAAGAAGATGAAATCTTACAGAATATAAGTATCTGACACCAGTCTGAATTCGAAAACAAAAACTTATAGGTATTTTGTAATATGAGCATCCTGAATAAATCTTTCCCTTTCCTCAATAACTCTGTACCATCTATGGGATAGTTTTCGTTCCTCAGTGTAGACCACAGCAAAGCTCACAAAACAATTCCCAAAGTTAAATGGAACCTTAACTGTTAGTTGGTTTAGTGCCTCTCCCTTCATCAGGGATGGCACCATGTGGCATACCCCATGGGTCAGTCTCTTATACCAGCACCTGCAGGACAGTGACCACATTCAACATTAACAGAAGCACTTTTACTGCTCCACTTTAGGCAGGGAAGCTGCATGTCCTGACCATGAGTCTCTCCTACAGTATCTGTAATGCTGTTTCTTGCAGATAATGAGTTGCACAGAACACACTAAAGGAATACAAGGATCAATAGCAAAAATGAAACACAACCAGGAAATAAACCATATGAAGGTACGCTAAATGATCTAGTGTCATCTACCAAACTGGAAGCTCTAGGGACATGATGAGTCTCTTCAAACACCTTCAGGGTAACAATATATAAAAGAAAGAAGGGATTTATTTAGTCTAGAAAATGGCAAGGACAAGAAGCATTGGCCAAAAGCAAAGAACAGAAAAGTGGTGGCAGTAAATAAGAAAAAAGGTCTTTACTTTGAGATCAATTGGTTGCAGAAATAAGCTCCTTCAGGGCATTCGGTCAAGGCACTATCATTGCAGATGCTACAGAGAAGGCTAGATAAATCATCAGTTGGAATGATGTGACATGGTTCTGCAAGGGGCTGAGTAGCTGCCGTATCTGATGTTTTTTAGTATTATTATTGCACAAATAGTATCATATATACAGTTCACTTACCCCTAGGTTTCATATTTTCATTCTAACACAGCTCTAAAAAAGACCAAAGATGGGAGAGACACTATTAATTTCAATGTCCAGCTGTTTATGTTTTGAATGTCTCAAGAATTAACTGTTGTATTTTTAGCATCTCATTTAGTTACTGCTGAGACTAATTTTACACCAACTTTTTATGCATAAGAGTTGAAATATTTGTTAACACCAGCTAGATTGATGTTAACGACAAATCTTATTGTTTAAAAGTAACTTTTTGCATGTCTTTTTCTTATGAAGTTATTGTCTTTGGCAAAATTTAATTTTCATATTTTCAAAAGTTTCTGAGAGATGTGACAAAGAATGACCATAGAAGTATAAACTGTTAAGGAGCAGCCATTAAAAAGGAAGACATTTTCTTCATTCAAGAATACAAATTTTTAGATGAGACATTATTTAAGCAATATTTTTTAAAATGAAACAGAGGAAGGAAATCTGAATCCACAGAAGTTGTGAATATCTTCATGAATTATTTCAAAGAATGCAACTGCAAAATTCCTTTGGCACTAGTAAGATCAGAATTCCATTAAATTTCATGGATGTCAGCTCCCATGAGGACACAGATTAAAGTTACAAGATTAAATAAACAAAAACCAGATTATGTAATGCTATGAATTTGTGCTTCTACTAACAACTAAATCTATTATGTCTGATAAGCTATTAAATAGATCTAACCAACAGTTAAATACCGTTCCTTTTTGCAGAAAGAAAGTGCAATTTCAAATGTACTTTCTCGGTTACAGTAACAGGAAATGACATGGAATAGGAATCAAGTGAATGTGTCCATATGCCAAGTCATTATAACATAAAAACAAAGGTAATACAACTGCCTGCACTGTAACTGTGTTGTGTTAGTATGAGAGCAAAGCTTATTTACAGGCTCCACAGAGACAAAGTCTGATAACAGCAGCTAATAACTAGCAGTACAATATTGCAGTACAACTGGGCTAGCTAGGATGGATCACTGAAGAAGATCATGTTTGGGGATTTTTTGCAAAGATGATAGATGAGGTTTGCTTTCTTTCTACTAAAGATGTGGAGCTACAATGCCTTCGAAGCAATATTTTCTTTACTACTTTTCTCACTGTGCAGTGTCCAGAATATAGCAAGAACCAATTTTCACTCTACTCAAATATTACATTATGAACAATTGTCAACAACAAAGTAATTTAGGAAGACCTGGGAAACAATTGTCCCCAAACCTTATACTGTAGTATTCATTGCATTAAATACTGTTTACTAAAGGAAAATTGCTTTTCTTCTTTGCACTTTTTATGTAGAGGTTGCAAACAAGTGTCATAAGCACCACACACCCACCCGCTTGCTTCCCCTCATCCTACCCCCAGTGGGACAGAGAAAGAAGAAAGGAAGAATAAAAGCAAGAAACTTTGAGGTCAAGATTAAAATAAATAAATATATATATATATATACACACACAAATATATATTAATAAGTGAAATGAGATTATAGAAGGAATTATTTAATAAATAGAAGAAAAGAGAACAAAACAAAACAAAACAAATGATGCAAAGGCATCACTTGCCACCTCCCAAGGGTAAACAGATGCTCAGTCAGTTCCCAAGCAAAAGACTGCTAACCCTCCTAATACCTCCTTTCTTCCCCTTTATCGCTGAGCATGGCATAATCTGGTACGGAGCATCTCTTTAGTTCAGGTTATCTGCACAGTTAACTCCCAACTTATTGTGAGACCCCCAATCAATTCACTGGGGGAGCAGAGTGAGAAGCAGAGGCACCCTTGATGCCATGCAAACACTATTCAGCAAAAGCTAGAACATTAGTGTCTTATCAGTATTGATTTGGTTGGAAATCTAGAACACAGCACAAAATGAGCTTCTATGAAGAAAATTAACTCTATCCCAGCCAAGCCCAGTACACATACATAATATTAAAAGTTAATAACAAATAAATTAACTTAAAGAAGAACATGTTATTGGGTATTTTCCTTCAACATCAGCATAGGTTCAATTTTAAACAGGGGTTTCAATGCCATATCTTACAAATTTTCTATCTACGTTCAGATTTTAAAACATATAAATTCAAACTCAAGTTCAGTCCTTTTGTGGCATGCTGGGAGATGGGGAGGAAAAGAAAAACCCTGTAGACACAGAGCAACCATAACAAGAATAAGTTTTTTGGTTACATTTTTTACAGATTAATAAATCACGGAAAGAACTGTAGTTTAATATTTTAGTCTTAGCAATTATTCCTGCTAGCCTCCCTTTATGATGGCTCTAAATTACATACAGAATGATATACTTGTTGTGAGTGTTCTCTGATGTTGTACTGCATAAATTATCAACTAAGGTTGATAGCTGTCACAAAGAAATAAAGATAAAGCACTATATACTTTAATTAATACATTTATTAAATGAAAATTAGCAAATTATCAACTAAATTAAAAAGCTAGCATAATTATCATAGTTTTAAATGGCAAGTTAAATTTATAATTATCAATTAAAAGCTTAATTCACTAATATAAGGAGAATTTCATAATTTTTTTTTGCATTTGTAGTTCTTTAATTATAAAAGAATAGGTTAAATTATCTTGCTTTTCAATAATGTTCATGTAAAAGTTACATGAAATTAACGTGCAATTAAAGAAGGATGAAATAAACTTTTAGCTTTGCAGGGCATTTACATGGCTCCCAAGAGGATAAATTAGGAGAGTAAAGCCAAGGGCTTTATGCCAGTGTGGAAACTGATTATTGCTAAGCAGAAGAGTACCGAGCAATGAATAAACTAACAAAATTTTATTTTTTTTAATTATTATTATTATTATTTTAGTGGAATTCATCAAGAAAGTTTCCATCAAAGCTGGCAGAGCTATCTGTATTACATGACTAACTGTGCTTCAGTGCTTACTTACTGTGGCTAGATCTCCACTGACTATAATAGGAACTTTCACACCTCTCTCAGATGTGGGCACCAAATTTAAAGTACTTAGCATTTGTTTCCTGTATGTATAGATACATTTAACGGTTTCTATAGTCTAGCAATTGTAATCTTTGGGTTTTCCTCTCAATTTCTTTTTTTTTTTTTTTTTTTTTTTTTTCCTGAGTTCAGCTGTCAGCAGTAATGTGGGACAGAGAATTGTATGGAACACCCCCACTTCTTGCTTGATTTCAGCACTCCTGTTTTTTCTCATTATATGTTTAAGAAAGATCATTATGAAATGCAGCAACTAAAATAAGTAAATGACTTAGAGACAATCCAGGGGAAATATCATTACAGCAATCACAGCTATCAATTATGTTGTTGAGTAATACTATTAAGCAGCTTGTGAACTAAATAATGTATGCATTTATCTAGGGGTTTTTTTGTTTGTTTTTTTTTGTTTGTTTGTTTGTTTGTGGTTTTTTTTTTTTAGAATATGAAGACAACAAGCTTGGAAAGATACAGTCCTTTGGAAGATCCAGCAGAAGTTCATTTAGAATAGCTTTTCACATTTCACAGATCTAATATGACAATAGTCAGGTATTTTGGATACTTGAGAGGTCCCACTCATAGTATCTATAAATTTTCTAAAAGTAGTAAGTAATATGACCTCTTCAGGGATCTGCTTGGTCAGGTAGAGCAGGATGAATTCTTGGAGGGAAGAGGGGTTCAGGACAGCTGGCTTATATTCAAAGATCTCCTCCTCCAAGCCCAGGAACGATGCATCCCAACAAAGAGGAAGGCAGGCAAAATCAGCAGGAGTCCTCATGGATGGACAGGAAAATCCTGAAAAAACTTAGGATCAAAAAAGAAGCCTACAGAGGGTGGAAGGAAGGACGGGTAACCTGGGAGGAATACAGAGAAATTGCCCGAGTGGCCAGGGGTCAGATTAGGAAAGCCAAGGCCCTGACAGAATTGAATTTGGTCAGAGATATCAAGGGCAACAAAAAAAGCTTCTACAGGTATGTTGGGGAGAAAAGGAAAACTAGGGAAAATGTGGACTCTTTCCAGAAGGCAACAGAAGACCTGATCACCCAGGACATTGAGAAGACTGAGGTGCTCAGTGACATTTTTGCCTCAGTCTTCACCAGCAAGGGCTGGTGCCACACTGCCCAAGTCCTAGAAATCCAAGGAAGGGTCTAGGAAAATGAAAAACTGCCCACTGTAGGAGAAGATCAGACTCGGGAGCACCTAAGGAACCTGAAGGATCAGTATCTCAGGTTGAGCTTTCATGACCCTGGATGAATAAATAGGACAGCAAAGAACTATATTCATAACCTTTAGATCCCCAAATTTACGCACAGTGAAACATGCTTTGCCAGAAAAGGAATTAAACTAGAAACTGCCTCTTAAGAAAAGGATAGAGAAATCCATTAAGTCTCGGCTGGATTCCTTGGTGTTTCAGGGAATGTCAACAAATTAGCTTTTATTATTTGTGCCTCAAACAATTACAAGCTCAGTGATGTTTAGAATAGAACCTAGTGAACTGAAAATGCAAATCACAAAAGAACAATTTAAAAGAAAATATTTAAGGTAGTGCAATTAAAATAGAATTAAAATACACATAGCAATGCTTTAATCTCAAGGCTCCTTGAGTTCAACATCTATTTCAGAAAGGGCAATTTAATCTCATTTGTGGGCAGAGGGGAAGTGAGAAAAGAAACACATTGGTGGAGGCTTTAATTCTTTACTTTGAAAAAGCAAATGAGTGTTTAACAACTTCCTTTTGGCATCCAATTAAAAAAATTGTTAACTAAAAATATGATTAGATTCCTTTAACTGCTGTCACCCAGATTTTAAATCTTGCATTCATCTTTTTCCCCCAGTTTTAAAATCGTCAGCTGTGTCTTCAGAATTCAAGCTGAGAACATATTTGAGCATGCCTTAGAAGGCAGCATCTGCTATTCCTACTCTTTTCCAGCACAGGGTGCCAAACTTATGATCGGAAAGAAATTAAAGAAAATGTACCTTGTGTATGGAAAGAGTAATGTTCACTTTCTTTCATTAGCTTTACACTTTCCACCAGTCATTTCTTTTTAATGTCTTGCCTATCTGTGTTATAACATAGAAAGAATCAAGCTTTCTTACTCACCTGTTCTGTACCGCTTGTTTCCTCTTTTTTTTTTTTTTTAAATTTTATTTTATTCCACTTTAAATATATCTTTTTAAAAATATTCCCATTTGCAGACTTGCCTTAATGGGAAGAAATCAGAAATGGAAATATATATTGTCTTACATACTAGAGATTTATAGTGACACAACATGACAAACATCTGGACAACACAGGCAAATCACAATCCAGAATGACAAATGTTTGTCAAAATAGCTTCAATATAGCTTTAAAGTAGAATTTATTGCATGTTTTAAAGATACAGGCCTCCAATATGACTTAACAATACATGAGGAAATCAATACCTGTAATAAAGAGAAATTAACCATTATGTACAATAAAATGTTAAGCAGCAGAACATGAAAGAGAGTAAAAAATAAAGGAAAATAGAAAAATAAAAGGGGTGTGGTTAGTAGGTCGAGAGAGGTTCTCCTCCCCCTCTACTCTGCCCTGGTGAGGCCACATCTGGAATATTGTGTCCAGTTCTGGGCCCCACAGTTCAAGAAGGACAGGGAACTGCTTGAGAGAGTCCAGCGCAGAGCCACCAAGATGGTTAAGGGAGTGGAGCATCTCCCTTATGAGGAAAGGCTGAGGGAGCTGGGTCTCTTTAGCTTGGAGAAGAGGAGACTGAGGGGAGACCTCATTAATGTTTACAACCATGTTAAGGGCAAATGTCATGAGGATGGAGCCAGGCTCTTCTCAGTGATGCCCAACGATAGGACAAGGGGCAATGGGTGTAAGCTGGAACACAGGAGGTTCCGCTTAAACTTGAGAAAAAACTACTTTATGGTGAGGGTGACGGAGCACTGGAACAGGCTGCCCAGGGAGGTTGTGGAGTCTCCTTCTCTGGAGACATTCAAAACCCGCCCGGACACCTTCCTGTGTAATCTCATTTAGGTTCCTGCTCCGGCAGGGGGATTGGACTAGATGATCTTTTGAGGTCCCTTCCAATCCCCAACATTCTGTGATTCTGTGAAAATCTGCCAAACTTTTAAAATTTCATCACTATTGAACCCTAATAGAAGTATTAATGATGTACTTAGAAATCACTGAAACAAAATACTACATAGGACAACAGCATCAATAAAAATAAAACATAGCTGATTATTTTTGTTCTTGTTTACTGATAAACTATTTGTCAAAGTATAGACTGCTGAATGTGAATATAAGAATATCTAGTAGTGCATAAGATTTTTTTAGGATTTTTATTTAAAGAATGTGTTCAAGCTCATGTGTTTACCGAAGCATACTCAGTACCTGTAAATTTGCATATTATTTGAACCACTCGAACTATGCATCTCTCAAAACCAAAATTATCACAAGGTTCATAAGAGAAGCATACAATCAGACACTGCTTTCATTTGTATCTGAGGAGGATGATAATTATAATATTCCAAATGGCACAAAAAATAATGGAAGGAATAACATTTGAGCTGAATATTTAAAATAAAATTAAATAGTGTCAGTTAGCCATGAGTTTTAGCTGTGGGCTGACAATTCAAATGTTCTCAGAGAAAGAGGTAAGATGTTGTGTAATGTTTTCCAAATTATTACTTCATCACTGTCAATGCTACAAACTGTATGAAGAACAATGAACAAATACCTATATTCTTCTATGGTGGACGTTAAAAAAAAAACAAAACTCTACCACAGCTGCAATGAACAAGCTATTGAATAACTATGTGGGAGGTTTTACCAAAGCCAGCAACATTCTGAACAAAGGTCTTATCATATACTTGCTTCTGTATCATATATTAATTAGTTTCTTATCACATTAGCCAACTCCCCTCTCCCTAATAGCATACAAAAGTGAATAATATGTTAAAACGTTGATAATACTTTAAGACTTATTAACAACTTTCATGAGATTAGCTTCTTCCTTTTTCACTAGCACGGTAAAGTTCTTAGATCATATACTGTCAAGTACCTTTCATATCATGTTAGTTTAAATGAAATCATTAAGACAAAAGGCAGGCCAAAGATATGATATAAAAATCTTACTGTTTAAGTTACTTCCTAAGTATACAGACTTATATTTTATTACACTAGATCACAAAAAGCATTTCTACTGGCAATATTTCCCTCATGTAATTAATATGATTATAGATGATTACATTTTGTACAGCAGTCAAATAAAAGGCAGGCTTAGTATCATCTCTTCATATTGCAATCACTGTATTAACTCAGGTTCCTGGAATATATCTGTTGATGTATGACTATTGCATCAAGGGGTGATGATGTCCTCAGTCCTTTTCCTGTATTTCTAGTTGGTTGCTCTCTGATAACTGACTGCCATACTAGCATGATATCTTAATTAAGGAATATGTTGGAGCTGATATGATCACTGACACAGGATATAAACATGGCTTTACAGCTGTGTTTTATTCATTTGGATAAGAAAAATACTCCAAGTTGAATTAAAACAAATTTTAAATGAAACAGTATTTTTTAAAAAGATAGAAACTGATATATTTCCTCACACAAATACATTTCTATTAATTAAGAAATGTGAGGGGAAATTGAAAAAGAGGGAGTTCTCATATATGAATATGCAGAACATGTTATGTCATTCTGTAATGCAAATAGTGCATAATGCAAATAGCCTCCTACTCTCCTTGAGGGAAAGCATTGCTGTTTATCTCAGGATCCAGCAGGGCATTGGGAGGGTGACTGTAACATCAGCAAAAGCAAATGGATATGAGAAAGTTTGTATAAATCAGTGTTCATTTTTATTACGGGGAATTAGAAGTATTTTAATGAAACTGTCTATAGGTGTTAGTAGCACTGTAATTTGACTAATAATAACTTTGGTTTTATTTTGACTAGACAGTTCAAATATTGATTAAACACTCAGTAAATTCCTGGTGCTTCATAAGGTCCTTTTCCTTAGTCAACACAAATTTCACAGGAGAAAGCATGTGTCCACAAAAAAAAAAAAAAAAAAAAAAAAAAAAAAAAAAAATCTATAGAATGCCTCTTGCACTTATGTGATAGTTTCACTGGGCTAGCCCTTGGCCAGCAGCCAACACAGCCGTTCACCCACTTTCCCCCCACCCCCAGGAGACAGGGGAGACGATTCGGGGGGGCAAGGATAAGGAGGCTTGTAGGTTGAGATAAGAACAGTTTAATAATAGAGAGAAAACTTAAAATAATACTAATATTAAAATAGTAGTGATACTGATAACAGTGATGAGCGATAACCCAGTGCAACTGCTCACCATCCACTGATAAGCCCAGCCCATTCCCAGATAATGATCCCAAGTGAGCAACAATCCCAAACTGAAACTGCGATCCCAGAAGAGTGAGAGCCCAAGTGAAAAACCCAGGCGAATCCCCCCCGCTTTCCAGTCAGTCCAGGACAATACACTAAACATGACATGATATGATATGGAATATTTCATTGGTACATCCAAATGCCAGTTTGGGGTTTTGCTATTCACTGCACTTCTCCCTTCCAGTCCTAATGCAGCTGTGAACAGCCGAACACAGTGGCCTTGAGCTCCAGCAGCAACTAATAACATAAGTACTTTTTTCAGTGATATTCTCATAGTAAGTCTGAACTGAAAGCTCTATCCAGCAAAACCAGGACAACTTAGCATGTACACCAAATTTATTTATCGAAGCATAAGCTCAGCAAAGGTAACCCGCTGCCTATGACTGTATTCATGGAATGATCTGTATTCATCTTTTGAATCTACAGACAAGACTACTATTTGCTACTATCTGCGTTAACATGCAGGCCAGAAAAGAGTAAAATGAACCCAAAGACATTTATAAGAGCTATTGAGGTATTGATTTCCTGAAAATGTGGGAATGAGTGGATGGAGACACAGTGAGGGCTTTTTAGCACAGCTGAATTAGTGGAGAAAGAAGCAATGAGTCAGATATTCACAACTGGCATAGTTTACTTTCCTTTTGGAACAAGGGTAGGAAAAACGACAGTTATGATTTTCTGAAGCACAGTCTGGTCTCATCTCTCTACTCTTGAATAGGAAGAATTGCACTTTCTTTCTCTAGAGGTAAAAGTCACTGCAGTATTTCTTCGGCAGAAGTTGTAATAGAGATACAGCATTGAAGATCGAACTACAGTCTTGAAAACTGTGGCAGTCACCTATTATCTAAAGCTTCAGTTCTAATTTTTTTTTTTTTTTTTTTTTTTTTCAGCTGTGTGAATAGATCTTCTCTGTAGTATTCCACCCCTTGGACCGCAGCTATAATAGGACAGATAAACCATGTATGATTCCCTCCCTTTCAAATACATAATATTTGTATACGAATGAAAGCAGAACTGTGCTTTAACACACATTTTAGGCATGACTAGTATCATAATACCACAGATTTCTTATTTAAATAAGTTTTTAGTGCCTTTGTTTTCTCCAGTTAGATTGGGTTTTCTAATTTGGTGTTTAACATCTATTTTCCTAAGAAAAATGCCTCGAAGTAGGAGGTACAACAGATACCACATACTATTCCCTAGCAGTAACCTGGAAATCAATCTTTAAAAAATAGAGTACAAATAAGCCCCACCAAAGCCCCCAAAACCAGAAAAAAAAACCCCCATAGAAATGAAATAAGCAATTTCCCAATAAATATTGATAGACGCATTTAGAAAGACATTGACATGAAGATTGAAGTTACAATCATGAAAACTAAGCATGTAACCTGTAATCTTTATACTGTGATATAAAGTAGTACTATAGGTCCTATTTCTAAGAAGGAAAGATAACAGATATGCAAACACATACCTATGCCTACATAAGTATCCATTTTCCTATGTATTATGTGATAGTATATATACATTAATATGTATATAGTCCACTAATATCAGTGGTTTATTTTGATGCTATGAAAGGACAGTATTGTATAAATCTATTACCACTCAAATACCATTCCTGTAATGTAATCATCCTTAAAATTTAAACAAATAGTGGTATGGAAAGAATAAGAATTAACTAATTATATCTTTGATAGGTCTTGTATATCTATAATTTGATAAAAAAATAGAAGTAATCATTAAGAAATTAGGTAATGAAATGGCATAAATTTAGTTTTAGGAACTTTTTCAAGAATTATGTGTATTTCACTAAGAGAAAATGAAAGGTATTGTGTATTCTTAAATGTGTAGTTTGAACACTTGTCTTCAGCACCATACTTTACTCAAGTTAGTATATTGGGCTACCTCAGACATTTCCTACTGCTAATCTAATCTCTCTGTAAAGTATTAACATTTTTTGGTCCTATTACAGTCTTTGTGAGAGGGCTGTGTCTCCCCATCTGTTTCCAGATGAATAGTCAAAACATTAGACATAGAGACAACATGGGTACAATTAATCTCATCTACTTTAAACAAAACTACAATGTAGGCAACAGAGCTAATCAAACTAGCTTCCTTTATAATCAATGGAGAGAAACAGATGTTGTTAGCATGAAATTTATTTGATCTCTTAGATATCTGCTTTAGGATACTTTTTTTTCTTCTCTAGCTTGTCATCAGAGTCTAGATAGGTATCTCAGATGTAAATGCTGCCTGTAAGATAAAGATCATCCTTTTTGCTCTCTAAGTGTACCTACCTCATTCTTTGGGCATATTGATTTACATAAAATGAAGGATTTAGAGTATTCACTCCTGATAAATAATAACTGCATTCAGGATCCTGTTCTAGTGCCTATTTAATAAAAAGTCCAAAGAGAGAAAACCACAATGACACTGAGAAAAAACCCAAGCCAAAAGAGTCAATAAATGTGTTTGGTTTACTTTCTCTAGAGAGCCAGCTCTGAGAGTTTACTTGGTCTCATTTGCAGCAATTTTGAAAAACAGGTATTACCCATTCTCTGAAAGTACAATGGTACTCATAAAACGGCTATTCTGAGGTAAATATGTCTCACTTTCTTCTTGAGGAATTTCAAAAGTCTTAGTTCATTAAAATGCAGACCAAAAAGCTTAAAAAGTCTTGGAAGACTTCATGGACTAGAAAAATAATTTCTGATTCAAATAGGAGATCAAAAAAGATCTTAAGAAAGCAACAACAGTGTGCCTCACAATAAAGTTCAGTAACTGTTATGGGTTCATCTTTGCCACTCAAAAGGTAAATTTCTCTTCAATCAGCATAGCTCCTTGAGTCAAATCTATGATAAAGAAACATGCCAAAGTCCTAGTTTGTCCCTTTGAGCAAGACGAGAATCAAAGCATTGGAGCTAACTATGTAAATTTAAAAATATAAATGTATTAACTAATATTTAAGGTGACTTTGACTGCCAAGAAACAAAATTAGAAGATTCTCATTCTGACTCTGTCTTGGCTTAGTGTCAAATGTGAACACAGAGCCAAGCCAGCCACAGGTGCTGAACTCTAATTTAACTTTAACTTTCATTACACTCCTCATCAAACGCCAAAACAGTAGACCTGCCAAATCTTCAGCTGGAACAAAAAGGGCTCTTAATTGGCCACCAAGGGTGAAGACAATAAGAAAGAAGTCCTGGTTTATTTCCCATTGGAGACTGAGAGTCTGATATTATAAAGTACAATGATGAGTTCCAGAGTCCCTCCATGTTTTTGGCTTCCAACATATCAGTACTTTCTCTCATCTTCCAAAAAAATTATAGGCAAAATATTTCCTTCTTCATTTTTTATTTACACAAAATCCAGGAAAATAGCTATGTTTATAGAGTCAACATTAATCCAGTCACACACACTCTGCTCCCCCAACCAAAAAAAAAAAAAAAAAAAAAAAAAAAAAAAAGGGAAAAAGAGTAAACTCAAAACAAAAGCTCATTTTAGCATGGCTTTAGTATGTTGCTGTACTAACAATGATCCATTACCTGTCATTCCCAACAGCTTTCCATCCCAGTCTGATATTAATCTTCCAATCTGTTCTACAGAGAAAACTATAAGCAGTGGAATACTTAAATCAGTGCAGCCTGTGTTCTTTTAAAAGTCAGTGGGGCACTATCAGACAAAGAGAACAAACGATTAGCCACCAAGTCACTCAGTCATTTATGAAGATCCTCAAGGGCAAGATTTATTCACTTAGGTTAGTATTCCAAAAACAAGTCAAACATATCATCCATACTGCCTTTATAGTTAAAAGAAATTAAAAGCTGCTTTGAAATTTAGGTTAATTATACCACTTTAAAATGGAGTTAAATCATCAACTGAAGGTACCTATCTCCATTATATACAGAAACAGCCTGGAAGAACAGCTTGACTGAGACAACTAGTTGCTAAATATCTATGTATTTCATTATAAACGAGTTCACCAGGAACTAAGTGCCTAATTGTCTTTCCTCCATTAAAGGAGAGAGGAAAGAAGTAAAATAATATTTATTTACTGATAAAAAGATAAAAATATCTTTTTGTTCTACATAAAGCAGAACAAAATTATTACAATTATTTTTCATAAAGATTCCTTATACATTGTTCTATCTCTCCAGCTTTGTGATGTTTCAGACTTTTGGGATCCTTTCTTTTTAGCCTTTCTGGAATACAAACCATGGGGAATGGGAATTGTGCAGTTTTAAAGTGTAAGTGTCATGTTTTTGGTAGCATTGGTGTCTGGTATAAACATCAATTTGTGAACTGAAAAACTTCTCAAGACACCACATGCTGCTCAATTTGCACCTGTTTCAAGAGATAGGGAATTCATGGAAAATGATGGCCTCTCTGCTGCCTTGACAGTCTTACTATAAACAAGAAATGTTATTTGTTCAAATAGTGGAAGTTTGACACAGGCTTCTCTGATCTCCTCTCAAACCTCTGTAAAATATTTAGATTTCAGTGTTTATTACAAACCATGGCTATTATCTCTGCATATCAAACATATTTTAAAATAAAAGAAAACAAAAGCATTTTTTTCTAACTAATTGTATTTCAGCAAAATAGCTATTTACCCGTCTAAACACTAACCTGTGTACAACATTGTTACTACTTTTCCTTCCAGCACTAGATTTTAAACTAGCATTTGACTGTCCTTGACATAGACGGTTAATTTTCTCATGTCAGCTTTTCTTGTAGCTCCTTACTATACAGAAAACTACTATTATTTATGTCCAATTCCTGGATGGTGCACAGCTGATATTGCAATCTGCTAAGATCTGAATTTTGGATAGTCACTTGCACTTACTTCATAACAAAACACTCTTTGCTCTTTAACATGCTAAGAATTGATATTTACCCCTACTGAAGCTTTCAGCCTGTAACAGAAACTTTAATGTAAGCTGTCCAAATCTCCATCCACTCTTGACTGGGAAGATTAATAATAATTCTTTTTGATCAGAACTACTCTGTTGGCAAGCAATGGTTTCCATGGTAATCAGGTGGTACACAGAGCTGGAGCAGATTTCATCAGTTGTAAAACAGCATTAGAATTATCCTACACTTCTAATTATATCTTAGCAGGACTGAATTTTATATACTGTAGCTCAGAGGCACACAAAAAACCTCTATTTTAACTACTGGAAAGCTTCCACAAGGAAATAAATTATAGTGCCTTTTTCTAACAGCTGGGGCTTATGGGGGTATTTTGGGGTGACTTTTTTGGTTTGGTTAGTTGGTTGTTTTTTCTCAGGTAAGAGTGCTGTGAATGAACTACAGTTAAGATGCACATGCTGTATAACACTGAGACTTCTAGTCAGTGTTTCATGTGCTAATGGGAGCAACCCAAACTGCTACAGGTCTTATAAATTTAATGCCAGAATAAATCATACACCTTCAAAAACAATAGGTTTAAATGTGCGGATAGGTGATTCTAACAGCAAGGACAAATACATTTTCCAACTCATGGTTGTAAACATTTTTTTTTGTTGTTTTTGTTTTTGGTTTTTTTTTTCTGATAATTTCTTATTATTTCTGTTTGTTTCTTTAAAGAAAAAGTCACTGGGAAAATCAAATATGAGATTTTTATTCCACAGTCCAGCTGGTTCCCTTGGCACAGCAGTAGCCAGTGTATGATAAGCATGCCAAATGAATACTTAATCCTTATTTTAGTGGCAAACTCAAGAGTTAGTTGATACATGTTTAGAATATGAATTAAACTTGAAAAGAAGGAAGCTGGAAATTACTATATATGCCTACATTTACCACAGCAAAGCTTAATTCAAAGGATGGTGGTACATTTACAGTAAGTATTCCTGGAAGTTCTATATAGACTTAGGAGTGAGAGAAAGGGGAAGAAGGCAATAACCAAGAGCTCGTTACATGGAGTTTATTTTGCAGATGAGAAAGACATGGGGTAAGGCTGGATGGAGGGGAAGAGGATATATATGATGAGACACTAGGATGACAAATTTGGCTGACTTTGACTCAAACTTGAATTTTCAGCCTATAGGCGTTGCACATACATCTAACATCATAAGCATTTTTATTACTTGAACAGTTACAGCTGTATATACTGAAAATCAGAGACTCATATTTGAAATTATGACCCTCTTCATAAGGTATGTAGTCAATAACAAGAAATGAAAAGAGGGAATGATAAGGTAAATTTTCATTCCAGTAATGACTGTAGAAGTTGCCATGACAAGACAGAAGAAAGACATTGAAATGTTGCAAATCTATAATTTTTAAAGTTTGATATTCTCTAAAGTTTAAGACTGCTAAAATTCATGACAGGCGTAATGGAGCAGGCCAGTATATATCCAAAAGTCAGTTTCCTAACGTACTACTAGAAATATAAACATTATTCTAGTGCATAGAGTATAAACTACCTGTGAGTGCACACCATGAACATGCTCTGCAGCCAGGAGACACAAGGTGATGGGTAGAGGTTTGAGCTGCAGGGCTGCAGGAAGATGCTGGCAGGTGGAAAGCCACTCAGCAGGATTCCTAAAGTCCCATACTCATGGCTGCAGGGTTGCCAGATACTCACTGCTCTCTGTTCTTGGAAGAAGCAGCCCAAAGTCTTTGGCTTAAGTCATGCTCTTCAGCATTGCAGTTACCTTAAGTATTCTTGGGGCATCAGGGAACTTCCACTGCTGAGGCAAGACTCCAATGTGTAAATATTCCAAATGTGATCTGAGATCTGAATCTCCAGGATGATGCATCCAGAGGCTATGAGCGGTTAAAGAATCATTCTGATGACTGTAGAGAAGCAAGCAACGCTACTTCTATTTTTCAGGTCTATTTTTGCCTGGTCACAAAGCTGTTATTTACTATCAGTTTTATCTGAGTCAGTCAAATCTGAGGACCTAAATATGTCTGATACAAATATAAACATGGAATAAAAAATATTATATGAAAAACAAGGCATTAGGACAAAGCTTAGAATACAGTTAAAAGGAATATTAAAAAAAAAAAGAAGTCAAGGGAAAAAAAAAAAAAACAGAAGGAAAATGAAGTAAAATATTTCAGCATACTGAAAGACTAAAGAGTACAAAGACTGTTAAAAGGACTATAACCTTTCAACTTCTGACAGACCATTAGTTTGTATGTGATCTAGTTCATTAATATGTCCAAACCAAACATCATTACTGACTGATGGCTATTTAACTCCTTATGAAAATTGATTCTATGGTCTCAGTTTACTTCCTGTTGGACAGATACCTGCATTAAAACTGACATTCTTGTTGACAGTATCAAGAAGAATATCATGAATAGAGTAGATGTGGAGAAAACCTGTATAGAGATTTTGATTTCTTGCAGTAAACAGCTTGGTTGGTTGACTATTTCAATATATGACTTTGAATAATCTTTCAAAAATACTCTTTTTAGCTAATATAAGATTGCCAGTAGTTCTCTCCTCAGTAGAAAAGTGATACAATACTTCAAGAAATACATGTAAAGAATGGAATCTTGCATTTAAATAACTTTCATTATTCAAAACTTCATTTTTTAGATATGCCATTTTTGCATTAGGTAAATGGCTATTCCAGTATTTACAATATTTCATAAATGCTTTTATCCTTGTAATAGATTATTCTGAAAGCAGCCCCTACTACCAAATAGTAATTACAGACAACCATAACCTCCATCATGAGTAGTCTCATTAAATTCAGAATTATTCCTAATGCAACTGTGGATGGTTGTAACCCTAAGTATCTTTCTGAAACAGGGCAAAGCTAAAGTAATTTGTCTAAGGTAAACTGACAAGACTATAAGGGGAACCACTGTACACCAGACTTTAATAATTAAAGGACACAAACTTTAGCAAAAATACAGTTACATACTTATCACTCCATTTGTTTAAGAGGGAGGACACAGAGTAAGCAGTAAAGAAAATAAAATGAGTTCCAGATTTTTCTCATAATTTGTAAATGTTAGATAATTAACAAGTTAAGTTTAATGCTGCAGGGAAAAGCATAGAAGAAGGACAAAATTGCAACATACTTAGAATCATATTAGAGTAAGAAGACTGAAGATGTGATTCTGCGTTTATCGAAGGCAACAGCAAAACTCGATTATTTTTTTGTCTCTGGCAAAGATTGGATCCCTTAAAAACTGACATGTTTCCAATATACCTAAACAATGAAAAGCAAAAGGAAACAGACTGTTCAGATGTTGCAAATACAGCACAGCTAATAATACTAGAAGGAAATTCAATCATATATTTATTAGTGTGGGACACAATATACCATAAGCTATACAAAATCTTCAAGGACTTCTGGATTGGAGTATTTTAGAAGTAAGGAAAATCTAGATTTATCCTTTCCTCTATCCATTTAATAACAACTGAATTGTAATAGAAATATCCTGAGGAAATTCAAAAGCAATGTTTGTATGTGAGATTTAGCTGACTAAATCTACATCTAAGACAGAGTTCCTTATACTCAGTAAAAAGAACTAGCATTTTTGAAGAATTATCTGATTTTACTACCAGATAGCTGTTTGTAATAAATTAGTCGGATCATATCCTAGAAAAGCCTACTTTTTTCAGTAACTAAAAAGGTAATCTAGGTAACAAGGTAAAGTTAGGTGAGATGAATCTGACGAGATGTGTAACTGGGGGGAAAAGAAGGCAAAGAACATCACCTGCTTAGAGTAGAAGCACCAATCTTTTATAGGGTTGGCTAATCTCTACTAAAGATCCTTGAGTGGGGACAGGAGACTCAAATTAATATAAACCTCCATCATGACCTGTATCATACTTAACATGAGCTGAGACTTGACAAGTGATCCTTCTATGTCATGATGCTCACACAGAAGATATCTGGAACCAAAGCCCTCTTTCACCCCTCTGCTTTTGTGCAGAACACTCCTTTCCACAATTCAGCCTACAATAAAGCCAGACTCAGACCAGCTGTTTTCATTGTGACAGAAAACATACTAATAATTGAGTGCCCCTTACAGGCAAATTGTGCCTCACCAACCTGACTGCCTTCTGTGATGAGATTTGTCTGTGTGTGTGAGAGGAGAATGGTGGATGTGGCATACTTTGACTTTAGCAAAGCACCTGTCACAGTCTATAAGAATACAGATTATATTCTTATAGCCAAATTGATGAGCTATGGACTGGAGCAGTGGGCAATAAAAGGGGAAAAATATTGGTTGGACTCTTGGTCTTTAAGAGTGGTGATCAGCAGTAAAAAAGACAACTGGCAATACTACTAGGAGCAAATACTGTTCAGTGACTTTATTAACAACCTGGAGGATGGGACAGAGGACACTCAGCATTTTTGCAGATGATACAAAATCGGGAGGAACAGATGATATGCTTGAGGACACGTCTGCTATTCAGAGAGACCTGGACAGGTGTGAGGAATGGGCTGACAGCAACACCATGAAGTTCAACAAAGTGTAAAATCCTGCATCTGGGAGGAAATAACCCCATGCAAAACAGACTGGGAGCTGGCTGCATAGGAAGCAGATTGATAGATAAGTATCTGAAGGTTCTGGTGGACAAATTGAACATGAGTCATCAGTGCACCTTTGCAGAAAAGACAGACAGCTGCGACCTGGGATGTACTAGCAGAAGTGTAGTCAGCAGGTCCAGGAAAGCAATCCTTCTCTGGTTGGCAGTTGTGAGACTGTATCTCGAATGCTGTGTCTGGTTTTGGGCTCCCCAGCACAAGACAGACATTGGGTGGATCCAACAAATTTCATCAGGCTGGGGAGGGGGATGGAGCACATGGTGTGCAAACAAAGATTGTGAGAGGGTTCAAGGTGCAGGGGATACCTCATTGCTGTCTTCACTTACCTTATGGGAGGGCACAGGGAAGATGGAGTCAGTCTTCTTGGAGGTACATGGCAACAAGTGTGGTGGCAATGGACACAAGTTGGAGAACAGGAGATTCTAAATGGATGTGGGAAGTTTCACTATGAGAGTGGGAAAACACTGTAAGAAATCACCCAGAGGGAATGTGGGGTCTCCACAGGGACATCAAGATATTAAAAATGCAACTGGATGTGTCTCTGAGCAATTCTCTCTACCTGGACCTCCCTTGAGCAGGGGTCAGATAGAGGACCTCCAGTGGTCCTTTCCAGACAATCAGGTTCTGTTTCCTGTGAGTATAGCTTGCTCTGATGAAGTAATCTCTTGCTTCTGAAGGCACAGAAAATCTTGCCATTTACTACATCTAGCAGAATTAACACTGCAAGAAAAAATCCTAGTCAAGTCTGTCCCTAGATAAAGGGGAAAGAACAGACAGTTTAAAAACCTTAAATAAAAAAGAAAAAAAATATACACACTGGCTCTCGCAATGTAGACAAATTCATATTTAGCTCAGATAAGGGCACTTCAAATAAGTTGGTTAAAGAGGCATAAATGGGACCAAAGAAAAATAAACTTGGCCAAGACTTAAGGAATCAATGCAGTATGGTCACTAAAGGGAAATTGTGATGGTTTAACTTAGCAGGCAGCCAAACAAGACACTCGCAATGTAGACAAATTCATATTTAGCTCAGATAAGGGCACTTCAAATAAGTTGGTTAAAGAGGCATAAATGGGACCAAAGAAAAATAAACTTGGCCAAGACTTAAGGAATCAATGCAGTATGGTCACTAAAGGGAAATTGTGATGGTTTAACTTAGCAGGCAGCCAAACAAGACACAGCAACTCACAGCACCTCCCACCCCCCTTCACACTCCACACCCAGGGAATCGGGAAAGAATTGGAGGGGTAAAGGTGAGGAGACTTGTAGGTTGAGATAAGAACAATTTAATAATTAGAGTAAAAATAAAATTAAAATAATGAGAATAATAAGAGTAATAATGATAACAATCACATATATATATATGTATATATACACACATGTATGTATATGAGAGATGCATAGTACAATTGCTCACCACCTGCTGATAACAATCCCAAAGGAGTGAAAAGGAACCCCAAAACTGAAACCACAATCCTGGAAAAGCGAGCCCGAGTGATTCCCAAGAGAATCCCCCCCTTTCCATTCAGCCCTGGTTAATATACTAAACATGACGTAATATGATGTGGAATATCTTATTGGCATATCCAACTGTCAATTCTGGGTTTTACTAAATACTACACTTTTCTTCTCCGCTCCTCCCTTCCAGTCCTATGTTCTTGCAAACTGCCCAAGCACAGTGTCCTTGTAGTTATCAACATTGTTCTCATATTAATCCTCACTGAAACCGAAACACAGTGCTTTCTAGATACTAAGAAGAAAATTAACCCTATCCTAGCAAAAACCAGGACAGAAATAAATGTTTGGAAATAGGGTTATGAAAAAAGGTAGTTATTTAAGGAAGTAGCAGATAGATACATAGTAAGGACTATTTATGGAGGCAACAATGTATTAGAAAGAATTAGTTCCTATGTGGTTTTGCTTTAAAGTAGTTGTCCGTTGCAAATAAGCCAACAGTTTTCATCTAGAAGTACAGTAAGGTAACACTGTTTAAAGAAAAATACTTTAAAACTCTTGTTTTGCAGGCTCCCTCTGAAGGTCACACTTGTTCAGTCTATCGTATAAGCCTATTTTCAATTTCTATCATCTATCCAGCTTCCTTTCAGAAGACAGGAGCCTAATATAAAGAAATTAAACCATGAAGACAATCTCTTTAACACAGTTCAGAAAGAAATATGTATTTGTATATTAGAGATAAATTGGAAGAGTATCTGCTCCTCTCAGTAAAACCTCCTAAGTTTAGTTTACTTATAAAAAGGGACAGTAGATATTTGATTAGGCATATGATCTGCTTTTCTAAGAACATCTACATGGATAGCCACAGAGCTCAAGAATTTCAAAAATTATGACTGATTTTTGGTGTTATTAAGTAGACAAAAGAACCTGAAATTAGTAAAGCTTGTAAAAGCAGTTTCATAATTCAATCCTCTACATAATGGAACAGTTACAGTTTCAAGATTGATACAGTTTTGTATAACTCAGAGTACAAAGCTATGCTTTCTCAAAACCAGACATTTTTCTTCATTGAAATTATAATCTTGAAGTATCTGTTAAAAACCAGTGTAACTCATTGACTTTTTTTTCATTCACAATTTAATTAATATGTTATAAATTAAAAATACATAAATCCTAGTATAATGAGCATCAGAAATTAATACGATTTTTTTTCCTTCCTTTTCCCCTTCCCCTCTATTGTTGGTAAATCCTGATGGGCAGCTAAGCACCACATAGATGCTTGCTCACTTTGTCCCCACCCCACAGTGGGATGGGGAAAGAGGAAAGAAAGAATAAAAACAAGAAATCTTGGATGCTTAGGTGTAAAAAAATAAATAAAAAAATAATTTTAAAAAGTTTCATAAGTGAAGGATAAGTGGAACAAGAGAAACGAAAACAGGACAAAAAAAGAGATGCAAAGGCATCTTTCATATATTCACCATCTCCCAAGGGTATACAGACACTCAGCAAGGTCCTGAGCAAAAGATGGCTAACCTCCATAAAACCTCCTCTTTTCACTTTTATTGTTAAGCATGATCTTACATGGTATGGAGTATCTCTGGTTACTTCAGGTGGTCTGTACAGTTATGTCAGCCCCCAGCCTATTGTGCAAACACCAGTCTTTACACTAGGGGGTCACAGTCAGAAATAGAGAAGGCCTTGACACTAGCAAAGCTAGAACATAAGCGTCTCATCAGTATTGTTTTAGTGACAAATCTAAAACACAGCACCATATGAGCCACTATAAAGAAAATTAACTGTCCTAAACAGGTACACCTTCTCTCCTTATCCTTTCCCTTTTCTTCTTTTCTTTAATGAACGGCATCTCCAGCATGCTGTGGTTTGTACTCTTTTGTTCTGCATGTTAATACTGAATAGAATTTATCTTTTTCAGACCTCTGAAGGCTGGCTCTTTATGTTCTAAATAAGCTCATAGGAACACACATTCCTACACCCAGCAGACAAGATCAATACAAAAGTACCTGCGCATAGTTTATCACTCAAGTCTTTCACAAACCACTAGCTTACAAATATGAACAGGAACATTCCTTTTGCAAAATAACAGCATAAATTGCAAAGTAGTTCATGAAGAACTGGCCTTTACTCCTCCCCAAAATTAAATAAATAACATTTTTATTATTGGAAAGGCACTGAATCAATGAAAAAGTTGTATTTGTAATTGTTTCTGCAAAAACTCCAGGCCTCATATAAACATTCTTCAGTTATATCACCCAGAGAAAGTAGTTGTCAGAGTTTTCTATTCCTTTCATGCAACTAAGACAGATACATTAATGTAATATTAAAATGGTTTCTTTTAATCATATATTACAAACTAATAAATAGCTGACCTCTGTCACCATAGACCCAGATTATTTCAGACTATTTAGTAATTTTAGCCTTGCAATATCTTTGTCAGTAATGAAGTATTAAAATTCATATTTCAAAGATGGAAAATTTGGGCAAAGATAGACCAAACAACTAGTTAGTTCACAAAATCAAGTGGAAATGTAATGTACCTTAATCAGGAAGAGCACAGACATCTGATTAATATCCAAGTAGACAGGTTTTGCCAGGAAAGCTTATAGCTGCCTCAAGTTTTGCTATTGCTCAGACCCAGGGGCTACCCCAGAGGCTACTATACTTAATCTGAGCATTTCAGTATCCGTTTTTACACCTGAAGCCCATCTGAAAGTCAGAAAAGGACCTGCACCTGAGATCCCTAAGGGACCTTATCTGATAGGCATGTCTGATACATGAACTCCACCGAGTTCGGCTTCTTTTTTTTTTTTTTTTTTTTTTTTTTTTAGTAGGGAAAATATCAGCCAGGGTCAAGATGCACAGCAACATTTTTTCAAGAAGGAAGGAAAGTGAAGACAAGGAAAGAGAAGGGAAAAATCAAGATGCAACTAAATAACTTTGGCTTAATGTGTTATCACTCATTAGCTGAGTGTGTGAAATTTTATGTTTGTGAGCTCTTAATACATCATAAAAGAGAGGCAAGTGTTTTGGTTTATACCACAGATGCTGTGACCTTTTGTGTGAGAAAAATAAAAGTGAGATGCATCTCCCTTAAATTTATCCACCTAAAAGCTGAGTATCAGCTATTCACTACTGCTTCTATATCTAGTGAAGTATTTCCAGAGGACAATTCTTTCATTTTGAGATAGCTGTCCAAAACTGATTATATTACTTTCTCTTAACACTAATCTCTGGATTGGAGAAGACATTTTTTATGTGGTAAGAAGAGCCTCATTCACTACTTGCCTAAAGTGTTGCAAAATGAGAATGGTACAGTGCATCTTGGTTTTGCTTTACTGGAGTAAAAATACCTACACTCAAATAAAGCTATATAATCATTAGAAGGTAATTTTTACGATCAGTACTTTAAGTAGATTTTAAAATATTTTATTTTCCCACCTAATTCTTTGCTCATCAGAAGATAAAACTCACTCGGTAAATACAGATAATGTCATGCTATTCTTAAATGTGGTCTCTTAAGGCTTTGTTGATAGCATCTGGAAGATTCCTGCATCCAGTGATGAAGCTAAGTTAATAAATGGTTATACTGAATTATAAAAAAATTGTCCCAGAAGGGAAAAGATTTGAGGAATAATTTCAAGAAGTGAATTTGTCTGAGCCAGATGCAAAGCACATGGTGATATGATGAATTAATGCAACACTCAAACATATATGCAGCAAGTAATAGTCAATCATTCAGTAAGATATGCTTGATAGCTTAGCAAGTTAGAAGTATATTTTCTACAGAATTATGGAGCATAAATAATGTTAAGACTAACTGGTATTAAAAGTAAATTATGTAGTTAATTATTTCTTTAAATGAAATCAAGCACTTTACTGAAAGCATTAGTTTTCACTCTTTCAATGGTGTCTTGATTTGTTTGAAGTCTCAAAGAAAGCCCTAGTTCCACGTTGATCCCATGAAATCTTAATGCAAAGAATAGGAAAGCAAACCAAGGAAACAACAGGGAATTATTTTTCATTCCCCTGTCACTATGTCAACTCTGATAAGCATGTGAATTAATTCTAAAAGTAGTTCCAAATACATGAGGTGTGAGTTCATTGACAGGAAATCAGTAAGTTCAAAAGATAATGCACATGTGATTTTTTTTGGTGTCTATCATTCTTCCTGCCATGACATGGTCTTTTAGATCTATATAGTGTAAGAGTCTGACCACTGACACTGCAAGATGAGCTCGTGGCATTCTCTTTCGAAGAGACACAAAGCAGACGTTTCCAGCTACTAACAGAAATGCATAAAATACCAGAGAACTTAGCCCTCGCTAGTACACTTAACATTTAGAAAGCAGCAGCTTTCTGTTTCACACATAAAAACTGCAAAATGCATGAACTATGAACTATGAATCATCTTTTGTGCTAAATATGATCAGCTCCAATCACACTGTACATATATTAATGCAATCATATCAAAAGGAAAGCCTACATCTAATCTCTTCACAATTGCACTACGAGGGTATTGGCAATGGACAGCCATTTTTACGGTCCTGTTGGTCCATGTTTATAGTATGTAACACCATTACTTCAATTATAATAGCTCTGCCTCTTTGTGACCTGGTTCCCTGAGGCTTAGCAGTCACAGGAGGTTAATCTGGTTTACTGATTTTTGATTTACTCCAAGTTCCAGTGTCTTTACTTTTATGCAAGTTTCCTAGGGGCTGTGCACTGGAGTGGATACATGCACAACCTCTCATCCTCTTTAGTTCAAGCATAAACACAGACCAAAATAAAAGTCTAGCTTTTACAAAGCTCAGTTACTACAGGAAAATGATGGTAGAGTCACAACGTCCTTAAAAGTAAACAAATAGGGCCGGGAAGCAACCCAAAAACAAAACCAAAAATTGTGTGACTTGGAAATAGACATAATTTGGCTCCAGTAAGCCTCTGGGGTTCTGAGACCCAGACTATAGCCTTTCTTCCAAATATTTGCAGAAAGGACCCAAATTCAAAAATCTACCACTTGTTTGGGAGGATGAGGTAGGATATCTCACTCCTTATTAGCATTACTATAATCTCAGTGAGAAATTAAATAGTTCCTGTACCTTGAGAAAAGTCCTCTGAGTAAAAAAGCCTGGAGCTATTATACTCACACCTCATGAAAAAATAATACTATATGCTATTACACATGCAAGTATTCCCAGCACCTGTCTTGTAACAAATGCATAATAGCTTTTTTTTCTGTACAGACAATGAAAGAATAAAAGATCCTATTAACAGCATGAGACTAAACTCAAATACACAGTAGGTACATATAAATTTAAAAGTATATCACCTTAAGTGCCATTTCAAGTCCCAGAAGCCCACTTAAATGACCATATGGATATCACTGGGTGGAGATATATTTACTTTACACAAACTATAATCCATCTGGATTATCTGTAGGCTTGATTTAGCTGATGATAAAACCAGTAACAAATAAAATGGTATACTTAGTTTCTTATTAGGTGATTCCTTTAGCTGTATTCAGGGAAGATTCTCCAATTCTTGACAATTATAAATAGAAAAGACAAATATTTAAATATAACTAGTAAATCTTTTGTAAATTGGCAAGAATTTTTAAGACAGCAATTACAATGAGGAAAGCTACTTCTAAGTGAGTGTAACTCAAGCTACTGTGGATTTTTTTTCCTCGTGTGATGATCATCCACTCATTTTACTACACCTACACTTTTAAGCCTTTCTCATTACTCCTTTGGCTCTTTTTGTTTCTATTCAGTTCTATACAAAATGTAATTTTATGCACCATATACTTAGGCATTTTAATAATGGTCTGCAAAGCCTAGTAAATTGTTAGTAGCTAAAACAATTGTATACACTGTTCATTTTATTTGTTTCTCTTGCAAGTCTAAACAAATTTTAGACAATATTTCCCCAATAATAGTGAAGTAAGCTAGTCCAATTAGTGTCACTGGGTATCACTACAATATTAATTTCCATTACCCACTCTTGCATGAGATGATATGGTGATGATACAAAATAGTATTAGAGAAAAATGTGTTGTCTAGCTGAAAACCCTGTTAAATGTAATAGTACTGCCAGTGAGGAAAGGTTTATTGAATAATGCTATGGTAATTGTTTGAATGGAGGGCAAGATAATTTTAATTTAAAAAAAAAAAAAAAAAAAATGAATTTATTTTCTATATCCTCCTCTCTCATAGTGCACTTGTGTGGGCTTTGCTTAAAGAAAGATAAACATCTACTCCAAAATGAGACTCAGTAATATTAGAGATAGTCAGAGCAAATTCATTCTGATAGATTTGAAAATGAAGTTACTTCCTTACCACTAACGTGGTATCTTATTACCACTTCTACAGAGATTCATCAGAAAGTTAATACTAAGACCCTTTTATTTAAAAAAAAAAAAATAGTTTAATCATATTTTAAAATAAATGCAAATGTTTGAAAGTTATGCTTTTCTAAAAGAGTTCTAGATTTCATATGTAAGTACTGGGTTGATGAGCAGTAATTAAAGATGCAAGTAATTAATGCTAGAAAAAGAGATTCAAAATGTACCAATGCAAGCCTTTGTAAGAAGCTTCTGTAAATAATAATTTGTAAGAAAAAAATGTATTTTAAACAAAAAACTGTTAGGGTATTTGTTCCCCTTTTTCCTTCCTCTCTGCTAATGGGTTTTCATATGTTGCTACAGCTGACTTAAATATGACAAAATTTTACTAATGCATCTGGATTTATTCCTTTGTCATTCAGTGGTAGGGTGCTACAATTTTCCTAGCTGTGGAAATAATTTTCCTTTTTTCTGGTTAACAACTGCCTGTTTATTAATTTCCTAGAAACAGAGAAAGTATTCTGTCTCTGACTGCTGGCTGTTATGAATAATTTTAACTGAACCTCTCATTGTTTTCCAATGCAATCCTTAGCAAAACTATGTATATTAATAAGGACTAAGTATGCTAATAAGACTTTTTTTTAATTATTTTATGCAGGCACTTTATAGAAGTGTTCTCAAGGTAGTAGCTACCTTGCATCAAATATTCACCACAAATACTAGTAATGAAAAAGATAACGACAACATACATTTTCCCCTTTATAATTCTTAGCCTTCTTCTGTCTTTTAAGCAGAACCCTTTATTTTTACAACAGCAATTTAGACCTATGTATTTTAACAAGTTAAGGCCAAACTACAAACACAAGGTGTTAATTTTCCTCAAGATGTACTCTGTCCTATGGTACTAGATTAGGAGGTCCTGTAACTGAACATTCATACCATGACATTACTAGTGAAGTAGTGCTACAAAACTGGAGAATGAAAGAATGAATACTGCTTGGGTCACCTGGTTTATGAATTGTATGATTTGTATTTCAAGATCATAAATTTATGTAAAAGAATGTTATTTTTTTCCCTCTGATTAGCATCAGAAGTATATATATCCTGCCTTAAGACATAGCTCAATCAATAGTTGTTCTCCATAAGGAAAATAAATAATAAACATTGCTTGTTAGAAAGAAGTAACTAGCATGTGCAAAATACCAATACAGAGCATGGGCATACTTGTGAAGAGAGGAAAAAACCCCATATTTTCTGTGTATCTTTCAGTTTAACAGAGAACAGTTACCCACTGAATGCCAGACTCCCATCCTCCTGCCCTGGTAATCTGCTGGCAATGCCCTTGGAAGAACATGTAGGAGGATTACTTTTTGTTTCACTTTCACTGCTTAACCTTCACATCATTTGCTTGCTGTGTTGTCAGTAAATGCAAGTCTTAAAGGCTATGTACTGCTAGAAGTTAAGTGCAGCATTAAGCAACTTTTCCTCAACATCTGTGTAATTGAAGGTGGAAGTGAATGCATAAAAACTATATTTCTTAAGCAGAAAAATAATTAAAAAAACAAAGAGCAGAAATTAAGATAATTAACTGACAAGCAAGTCTCTCTTTTTGATGCAGATTTCTCCGTGTGGACTGCAAGTCTAATTTATTTCATGCCCATAAAAATAAATGATTTTCATTTACCAAGCTTTCTGTAGATTTGATTTATTATTTCTTTGTATGATAGTATCTCTCCAGAGTTTTGACTGTTTTTTTTTGCAAACTTCTGAGGAGAAAAGCCATTGGCTAATACTACCTACACACATGAAATAATGAAAGAATGGAAAGATTGATAGAAATGAAGGTTAAATGAACTGTTCTAAGTCTTGTAATAGTCAGTGTTAGATTTGTTAAGAGAATTCAAGATGTCTTAACCATAGTTCAGATTTCAAATTGTGCAACAAGTCCTTTTCACTGGCTAAAATTTTTAGCAAGGACAGAGGGCTCTGTAGCCCTTACTTTTGTGAGAATGGGAATTTTTTTTCAGTAAAGACTGCAGCATCAAGATGAAAGAACAAATATTAGGTAAAATTAACATGTTCACAAACTACATTCTCCTATTTAAACTCAGTTTTCATGCATATGAAAAGAAATTGGTCATTCTGAAAATTTCTGATTATTTTATAGACTGGTGAAGCAATCGATTTACTGGAAGAAAACACAGATTTCAGTCAGAAAATCACATGCTTTTGCAACACCTCCTCACACACGGATTCACTCAAACATGGAGACCAATAATATCTTTTTCCTTCTACTTACAGGGTATTGACAATTTTGATTTGCATTGGCTAATATTGTAAGAGTTCTGTTTAGTTGCACAGCTATGGAAGCATGAAAATACTTTGATAATAGCTATTTGCCCTTGGTGAAATTCAGTGAAGGATTCATAAGCTTGCATGTTTATAGCAAAAATTAATTTGTGCCCATCCGACAGAAACACAGGAAGCTGAAGATACACTTTTATGGCATTTACCCATTAAAAATGTAGTTTTGTTAGGAGACAACAGAGTACTCAGCATAAACTTATTGGAGCCTTTCCATTTTCTCCTAATGTAGTACAATTGTTAAGAATATACATTTTCTAATACATTTCCTACCAGTTTGTGATCCTTACCTTCTTAAGACTATTGTGCCATGTTTCCTTATGGCATGGAGGAAGATGTAGGAATTCCAGAGTATCCTCTATTCTCAATGGAATTTTGTTGTTTAAGAAATACTGAGACTATCAACAAGATAATTAAGGTATAATATCACAGAAATAGAGCATCATTACTTATGATCCTGCTTTCATGCCTCTGAAGGAGAGATGTAAGCATAAAAATAAGATTATTCATTTTGGATAAACTCTGATTTCTTTGTTTATAAAATCCAATAGAAAACACAGTCTTAATTTCTGTGGTATGGTTCTTTCCACCTTCCTG